>NC_079219.1:43014773-43314773 GCF_029633865.1 Lampris incognitus
TTATGCATAATTATTATAATTATTTTAATTTTCTGCTATTTTTCTGGTCCTCTCTGGAACAATACCTACCACCTCCAAAAAAAATTAGGATCATAAGTGCATTTTTGCAAAAATGCATATATTTTGCATAATGCCAAAACATTTGTCCCAGAAATTTTTTTTATCTAGGTGAAAAAATCAAAGATGCTCAGAATCATCTGAAATGCCGAGAAAAGTGGTTTTTAGCCATTTTTAGAAAAATGCATATTATGCATAATATGCATATTTATGCATAATTATGCATAGTATGCATAATTTTAATTTTCTGGGATTTTTCCCTTACTCTCTGAGACAATACCTACCACCTCCAAAAAGAATTAGGATCATAAGTGCTTTAGTTTTCGGTCCCGCTATCTACACTAACTAACACACACACACTAACACCACACACACACACATTACGAAAATATATGAGTAGATATATAGCGTTGTTTTTTTCCGAAACCATCAATGGTGTTGTTATAAGTGCTCAACTAATAAGGAGCGGAATATCAATACAGGTACAGGAAAAAACTGCTATGTATTAAAACTTTTTTTCCTGTATCTGCAACCTAGTCGCTTGCACGCCGCAAGCGACTACGTTAACCAGTCGACTAAAGCAGTGGTTCTCAACCTTTTTGGGGTCATGGACCCCCTGCGTATTTTTGATCTACCCTGAGGACCCCTCCACCTGATCTTGGGGGAGGGGGGTTGCAATTTGATAGAAACAGTAAAAAACTGCATTTTAAATTGCATTATAGCATTTATTCACTCTTTGGGGCAAAAATAAGAGCTTTCAGTTGTAACTTAGATATAGTTAACAAAACAGAATTCTTATGCAGTAACTTTCAGATATATGTAACAAAACAGAGTATGTATTCAGTAACTTTCAGATATATGTAACAACAGAATTTTAATGCAGTAACTTTTAACAATGCAAACGGGAGCGAGATCTCTTATTAAAATACGATAAATTACACTTGTGAAACAGATGTAATTAGAGAAAAAAGTCCTGTTACCCTTTATAGTTTAGGTAGATAAAGGTCTCAGTCACATTTGAGTAAAATAATCCTATTTCTATAAATGTCATAGGATCTTTTTTTTAAAGATATTTTATTTTCACGGACCCCTTGCAATTACACCACGGACCACTAGGGGTCCGCGGACCCCCGGTTGAGAAACACTTGACTAAAGGGTCCGACCCGTTAGCCAAGGGTTAACGTGTCTACTTATCCATGCACGTTACACTACCCCCCCCCCTTTCGGGAAGCGCGTCCCCGCGCTTCAGCATATCAACTCCCTCACGGCTCTGGGCGCATGCGCTTCCGATGACCTCACGGTCTCACCTTCCCACTTCTGACACCAATGCAGTGAACTCAAGGGGGCAGCCCGGGAAAGCCACTGCAGCCTGGACGTGAACCCGTGGCTCCCACACCCCAAGCAACTACGTTAAACAGTTGACTAAAGGTTCCGAGGCTAACGGGTCTACTTATCCATGTACGTTACAATATACACTCACTGGCCACTTTATTAGGTACACCTTGCTAGTACCGGGTTGGACCCCCTTTTGCCTTCAGAACTGCCTTAATCCTTCGTGGCATAGATTCAACAAGGTACTGGAAACATTCCTCAGAGAGTTTGGTCCTTATTGACATGATAGCATCACGCAGTTGCTGCAGATTTGTCGGCTGCACATCCATGATGCGAATCTCCCGGTCCACCACATCCCGAAGGTGCTCTATTGGATTGAGATCTGGTGACTGTGGAGGCCATTTGAGTACAGTAAACTCATTGTCATGTTCAAGAAACCAGTCTGAGATGATTCGAGCTTTATGACATGACGCGTTATCCTGCTGGAAGTAGCCATCAGAAGATTGGAACACTGTGGTCATAAAGGGATGGACATGGTCAGCAACAATACTCAGGTAGGCTGTGGCGTTGACACGATGCTCAATTGGTACTAAGGGGCCCAAAGTGTGCTAAGAAAATATCCCCCACACCATTACACCACCACCACCAGCCTGAACCGTTGATACAAGGCAGGATGGATCCATGCTTTCATGTTGCTGACACCAAATTCTGACCCTACCATCCGAATGTCGCAGCAGAAATCGAGACTCATCAGACCAGGCAACGTTTTTCCAATCTTCTATTGTCCAATTTTGGTGAGCCTGTGCGAATTGTAGCCTCAGTTTCCTGTTCTTAGCTGACAGGAGTGGCACCCGGTGTGGTCTTCTGCTGCTGTAGCCCATCTGCCTCAAGGTTCGACGTGTTGTGCGTTCAGAGATGCTCTTCTGCATACCTCGGTTGTAATGAGTGGTTATTTGAGTTACTGTTGCCTTTCTATCAGCTCGAACCAGTCTGGCCATTCTCCTCTGACCTCTGGCATCAACAAGGCATTTTCGCCCACAGAACTGCCGCTCACTGGATATTTTCTCTTTTTCGGACCATTCTCTGTAAACCCTAGAGATGGTTGTGCGTGAAAATCCCAGTAGATCAGCAGTTTCTGAAATACTCAGACCAGCCTGTCTGGCACCAACAACCATGCCACGTTCAAAGTCACTTAAATCACCTTTCTTCCCCATTCTGATGCTCGGTTTGAACTGCAGCAGATCATCTTGACCATGTCTACATGCCTAAATGCATTGAGTTGCTGCCATGTGATTGGCTGATTAGAAATTTGCGTTAACGAGCAGTTGGACAGGTGTGCCTAATAAAGTGGCCGGTGAGTGTATATGGATATAGATATAGATATATACAGATATAGATATATAAAATCCAGTGAGTCAAGTAAATTCAAGCCTGTTTCATGCCATATGCAATCATCAGCTGTCAATAAAGCTACTCGAGGAAAGGACATACCATTTAGTGCCTCGTCATGAGTTTATCTCAGGCTACATATCCTTGCTCTCCCTCACCTTTCTTGCTCTAACTGAGACCTGGATCACACCAGAAAACATTACCACACCCGCAGCTCTGTCAGATGTGTACTCTTTTTCTCACACTCCCAGAGCTGGGAGGCGAGTTGATGGTACTGGCCTGCTAATCACCCCAAAATGGAAATATTCTCTTGTTTCCATTCCACAATTTTCTCTGCCCTCTTTTGGATTTCATGCTGTTACTGTCTCTTATCCAGTCAAACTCACCGGTGTGGTTGTGCACCGCCCACCAGGCCCCCTTGGTGAGTTTCTGGAGGAGTTTGACACACTTGTCTCGCATTTCCCTGTTGATGACTCTGCACTTATTCTTCTCGGTGACTTCAACATCCACACTGACAAGCTAGATCCTCTTCTCTCTTTCTTCTCCTCCTTTGACCTTCACCTCTCACCCTCTCCTCCTGCCCACAAGGCCGGCAACCAGCTGGACCTTATCTGTACTAGAAACTGTCCTATTTTCAATCTCTCTGTTACTCCCCTCCAGCTCTATGACCACTATTTCATGTCCTACGCTCTATCCCTCTCTTCTCCCCCCTCAGCCCCTCCCCCTACTACCATGGTTTCCACCCGTAGACACCTCCACTCTCTCTCTGCCACTGATCTTTCTTCCTCCGTTACCTCTATCCTCCCTATACCTGAATCTTTCTCTATCCTACCCCATGACACTGCTACTGATCTTCTTCTCTCTACCTTCTCCTTTTCTCTGGACAATCTCTGTCCCCTCACCTCCAAGCCTGCACGCCCAACTCCACCTGCCCCTTGGCTGACCGACTCAGTACGTACTGACAGATGGAGACTGAAAGCAGCAGAGCGCAAATGGAGAAAAGGCAAACTCCCAGAGGACCTTCCCAACTTCCAATTTCTTCTTTCCACTTTTTCCTCCTCCCTTTCTGCTGCTAAAGCTGCCTTCTATTGCTCTAAAATCCAATCCTCTGCCTCTAATCCTAAGAAACTCTTTAAAACCTTCTCTACACTTCTTCAACCCCCAACTCCTCCTACTTCCTCTCTTCTCCCTAATGACTTTGCCAAATTCTTTGACAAGAAGGTAAACGACATCAGATCCATCTTTTTACACCACCAGGTTAGCGCTGCTTGCACTAGCCCACCCTCTGCACCTTCCCTCACCTCTCCACGTCCCACCCTATCCCACCTCACTCCCCTCCCCCCAAACGAGGTCCTAAACCTCATCACATCCAGTCGCCCCACCACATACTCCCTTGACCCGGTCCCCTCCCCTCTTCTTCAGTTTTATAGCACCTGAACTCCTTCCCTTTCTAACCGACCTCACCAACACCTCCCTCCAGGCAGGATGCTTTCCATCTGCCTTCGGGACTGCTAGAGTCACCCCCCTTCTCAAGAAACCATCACTTAACCCCTCTGACGTCAAAAACTACAGACCAGTTTCCCTTCTACCCTTTCTATCCAAAACTTTCAAACGTGCTGTCTTTAACCAACTTTCTTTGTACATCCACCAGAACAACCTCCTGGACCCCAACCAGTCTGGGTTCAAGGTGGGTCACTGAACAGAGACGGCCCTCCTTGCAGTGACAGAATTGCTGCACTCTGCGAGAGCAAACACTCTGTCCTCTGTCCTGATACTGCTGGACCTGTTTGCTGCGTTTGACACAGTGAACCACCAGATCCTCCTCTCTACCCTTGAGGTCACAGGCTCTGCACTCTCAAAGTTTGCATCCTGCCTGACGGGTCGCTCCTACCAGGTGACATGGAGGGGATCTGTGTCGGAGCCTCGCAGACTGACTACAGGCATTCCACAGGGTTCGGTTCTGGGTCCTCTCCTTTTCTTCCTGTACACGACATCCCTGGGTTCTGTTATTCGCTCACATGACTTCTCTTATCATTGTTATGTCGATGACACTCAGCTGATCTTGTCCTTTCCTCCCTCTGATACACAAGTAGAGACACACATTGCCGCGTGCTTGACTGACATCTCGGAGTAGATGGTGACACACCACCTGAAGCTCAATCTGGACAAGACAGAGCTGATGTTCCTCCCGTGGAAAAGTTGCCCGCACCGAGACCTGGCTATCACCATTGACAACATTGTGGTGACGCCAACACAGACTGCGAGGAATCTGGGTGTGATCCTGGACAACCAACTGTCGTTTGCTGCAAACGTTGCATCAGTTACTCGCTCCTGCATATTTCTCCTCTATAACATCAGGGGGATTCGCCCATTCCTCACCAACGAGATTGCACAGGTGCTCATCCAGGCTCTGGTCATCTCCTGGCTGGATTATGGCAACTCCCTCCTTGCCGGCGCCCCGGCATCGGCCATCAGACCTCTGTAGCATGTTCAGAAAGCTGCAGCTCGTCTGGTGTTCAACCGCCCTAAGTTCTCCCACACAACTCCCCTTCTCATGTCCCTACACTGGCTCCCAGTAGCTGCTCGCATCCAGTTTAAGACTCTGGTGCTAGCCTACAGGGCAGTGAAAGGAACAGCTCCTTCCTATCTCCAGGCCATGGTCAAGCCCTACACCCCCGCCCGACCACTTCGCTCTGCTGCCTCAGGACGCCTGGTTGCCCCATAACTCAGAGGTCCCTGCTGCCGATCGACCCGGTCACGGCTCTTTTCTGTCCTGGCCTCACAGTGGTGGAATGAACTCCCCACTGATGTCAGGACAGCGGAGTCGCTGCCCATCTTTCAGCGCTGGTTGAAAACTCACCTCTTCAAGAATTACTACCCTGTTACTTGCTCTTAGCACTTACTGTATTCACTCATTTAAAAAAAAAATATCTTTCTTGCGCTTTTACTTTTGCACCGGTTTTGCTCTTAGATGCTTGTTTATAGTGAGAGCATTTTATCAGATATTTGACCAATCTGGGAACTAAATCCTTACCAAGAAATTTCTTCACCAATGTGTTTGTAAAGGTGCGTAATAGCATGTATTAAAATGTTGAAATTCAACTCCCGTGGGAAACCTCGTAAAAAACTGCTCAAAGTTGGGGTACCCGTAACCAATTTTCAAAAAATCAAAAATGTTTAATTTGGCCTTAAATAACTTGTGAGGGGTCAAACTAGGAGTTTTTCGTGATTCTGAGTTGATTGCAAGTATTAGTTTTTCACCAAAACCACTCCTTGGTGTAAAAACGACCACACCCACTTTTCCTGATCATCGCAGCCCCCCCTCCCAAGACCCCCCACCCCCTTCCCACTGCTAGGTACATGTAAATTAAAAAGTTGCTTAATTAGTTTCTTTTTTATTATTATTTGCCATGGCAAATAGGCCTAATTATTGTTTAGTGGTAGTTGTTGTAGTTGGTTGGCACTCAAAGTGAGGAAGTTTGGAGTTAGCTAGTGCCAGACATGCTGAAGCCATTTGCAACCTTCTTCTATGTTGATCATTGACGGACACAACAAACTACTTCTGAAACGTAAGTATTATCTACATCTTTTCTTAAGAACTTGAAATATTTCACGTCACTACATTGATAATATGCATAAGTAACATAAAAATTGTCAACTTAGCTTACGTGTTAGTTAGCTAACAGTAAATAACATGGTTAGCTATCTAGCGTTAACGTCCACTAAATTTGTCATTAGCTTACTTGTTAGCTGGCTAACAGTAAGTAACATGGTTAGTTAGCCAACTCTCACGTGTGTATTACACACCCCAAACTGCACCTGATGACTATTTTATGTTCTTAAATGCTAGCTGACAGCCCCATTAGCTATCTATATAGGTTACAGTGGTGTATTGTCTTAGACGGGATTTTTGCAGTTAACGTTACTGTAAAGCTGATCTCATATTTTCCTCCTCAATAGAATATATTAGAGAGAAGCTATTCCTGCACATGACAGAGGTTGTCTTTAATGTCACAAAATACTTATATTACTACTAAATAATTAATATAACTTATATTCTACCCTTTTTACTTTGTAGGACATTATAGTGTAACAGTATGGATGAAGACATTGCTCCTCCACCTATGCTCAATTGCTTCATCTGTGAAGGCCTGGAGACACCAGCTCAGAGGCTCACACAGGCAACTCCTAAAGTCTACTCTACTTTTTTGGCACATGCAGAAGCAGTTGAAAATTCTACGATTTTGGAGCGTATGAAGGAGGCTCAAAACGTAGGAAGAGTTAGGTACCACATAAAGTGTAAAAATGATTTTTACAACAAGTTTGTCGAGGTCACCACGAAGTCAGCTCATGCATCAAAGGTGGAGAAAGAGTCAGCAAAGATGAAGAGAAGGCGCACTTGCTCTGAGTTCAATGCATCTACTGCATGCAGTTCTACAAGCTCACGGTCAGTTCAACTTCTGTACAAGAATGTATGCATTCTTTGCAACCAACCCGCTCATCTCTACACAAATAACCCAGAGGCTGCTAGAAAGAGATATAGAGTGCCGGATAATTTGACTGCAGATAGACTGAAGACAAGCTTGCTGAAGACAGCACGGAGTCGCAGGGACGATTGGGGCACTGAAGTCATTGGATGCCTGGAAGGTATCAACGACTTGGTAGCAGAAGAAACCCTGTATCATTTGCACTGCAAAGTTCTTTTTGAAACAGGTAGTCATTACTCTGAGACTGATGATAGAGGACAGAGGAAGAGAGGACAGAAGAAAATGGATGAGGAGCGAGAGGCTGTTTTTAATGAACTCTGCGAATGGTTAGACTTAGAACTTGAGCATGGGGTGATGACATTTGACCAAGTCCACGAAAAGCTGCAGCAGTTTGACCAGTCACCAGATAAGAGCCTCTCTTATTCAAAGAAATGGCTAAAGAAGAAACTCGAAGAGAAATACCATGACACATTGTATTTCACATTACAGGAGAGAAGGGCAGCTGTGCTCTGCCTCAAAGATAACACCAGCAACATTCTGTGAGAGCATCATGCTAATCTTGAGCTTGGAGATGAGAAGACTCAGATCATAAAGACTGCACTAAAGTTCATATGCAACAACATTGCCACAATTGATCTAGATCCAAAGTCATACCCCACTGCACACAGTATGACTGATATCCATAGTCAGCTGGCACTTGTTCCTGAGAGCCTTCAGATGTTCTTGAGACCGATAGTGAAGACAGACGAAAGAGTAGTTGTTTGGGGGCAGAACTTTATAAAGGCCTGTCGGCCTCGGTCAGGAGTATTGCCATACCAGATGGGGCTTGCCATACAACTGGATCATAGATTTGGGTCAAAATGGATGCTCAACAAGTTACACCGGCTGGGATACACTGAGTCATACTCAGAGACACAAAACTACAAATACTGCTTCCTTAATGACAGGAACGGAGATGGCATCTCTGATATTTCTGGCACTCTTGATACCATTGTTGAAGAAACTGATGATCAGACAGATGATGAGGTTGAGGTTGACGCTGCACTTGAGGATCTATCAGTTACGACAGCCAGTGAAAGTTAAATATGGAGTGACGACCAGGTGATCTCCATGGAGGTTGGGGAAACAAACAATACAGTCACTCATTTTGTTGGAGACAATATAGATTTAAACATAGTCTCTACTCACGTTAATACTCCCTTTCATTCAATGGGTTGGATCAAAGTCACCTCTCCGGCACCACCTTTGGCAGATCCGCAGACGACAGCAGCTGTCAACAGGGTGAAGTTGAAGGCATTCGACAAAGCTAAGCTCCTGAAGGGAGCTGAAGTGAAGATTCTTCCATTCACCAACAGGAAACAGACAGGGATAAACACCATCACATTTCTTCCCATGGCTGAGCTCTCCTTCTCTGTGACACAAGACCAGCCACTCCTCACTCCTGACGATACACTCTGGGCAGCAGGGTGTGTGATCAAAGCCCAGGATCCTGTGTTCCCACACTCAAACTGGAATGGCTGTATGAAGCGTATCCATGCAGATGATACGAAGCAGAGCACGCAGATCGACTTCCTCCCAGTCGTCGAAGGTGACCCTAATGACCGTCACTATAGTGACGTTTGATCTCCCCATCTGGCTCAAGGCTGTGGACATCATAAAGCAGGCAAATCTACCCGTCATTCCACGGTTGGGCGGATTTCACCTGCTAAAGTCCTACCTTGGATCCTTGGGTAATGTCATGGAGGATTCTGGGCTACTAGAGCTGATCCAGCTGATCTATCCAGGGACTACGACAGCCAACCACATCCTGGATGGAGGATGTTTTGTCAAGGCAATCCGTGCTCACCTCCTTATCGATGCAGCCATCTATCAGCACATCATGAAACACGCCTTCACTGAGGAGGAGCTTGGACATCTTCCTTGACATACAAGCTACTAAGGATGCAGTGATTCAGGCTGGTACTGCGATCTTCCAGTACATTTACCATGCACCAGGTACTACTTTGGGCGCAATTCGATACAACATGTTCTCACAGAAAGCGGCGGCTGGGTTGATCAAACCAGAGACTCTATCTCCAACAGAGGGTGCAGCTGCACAGCATTCTCTCCGTGCCTATCTACAAACCCGGGACTGGATCCTTCTACAGAGCATGTCTTTGGACCCCAATGACTATGGATGGACAGCAACCGGCGGTGCAGCTGCAAGAAGAATGGTATCAAATGCATCTCAGCATGTGGAGTTTGTAAAGGCATTACATGCAAGAATTGTATTCATGATGGTGTTGAGTCTGGAGAAGACTCAGACATTGACTCCTGAAGCATTTGACATAGTGGATCAGTATTTGCTCTAAGTATTATGCAAGATATTTAAATAAACTAATAAAGCTACTTAAAATTTAAATGTAAAAGTGGGCGTGGTCGTTTTTCCACCAAGGAGTGGTTTGGGTGAAAAACTAATGCTTGCAATCAACTAAGAATCATGAAAAACCCCTAATTTGACCCCTCACTAGTTACTTAAGGCCAAATTAAACATTTTCGATTTTTTGAAAATCGGTTATGGGTACCCCAACTTTGAACATCTTTTTACGAGGTTTCCCACGGGAGTTGAATTTCAACATTTTAATACATACAAACACATTGGTGAAGAAATTTCTTGGTAAGGATTTAGTTCCCAGATTTTCATATGTTTCCCTTACTATTAGAGAGAATATGCACTTACGACCTCTGATGACTATTGGTTCTCCTGATTTCCTATGCACTTATTGTAAGTCGCTTTGGATAAAAGCGTCGGCTAAATGACTGTAATGTAATAATGTAATGTAATGTCATGCACATCACGTGTATAATGTCCAGTGGGGACGGGAGAGGTGCGACATCCAAAAACACGTGATCGCTAATGGTCCAATGGGGTGGGGGGGATATTTATCTATTGGCATGATTTATTTATAATTACAAAATAGGTGCTTATATCTTTGTCTGCAACTGCTGGCCAATTCATTCCTGTTATTCAATTTATATTCTGGTTTGCAAATGATAAAATATTTTTCAGTTAGACATAGATTGCACATTTTACTACTGGTTGAATATGTTTTGTTTTTTTGAGAGAATTTTCCAGGTGGTTGAATAATCAATGTTTCTGTCCGCCATTGACCAAATATGACGGCTTAAAGATGATACATTCTATAAACGATTGTTTCTAAAGCTACACGTGTGCATTACACCTCTTTTTGAATGTTCCCTTTGTTAGACCTGTGGTGGACACGTATTGGGGACAGAATTCAACCCAGGAACTAAGGGTTAAGTCATGGTTGCCCTGGCAGGTTAACGCAGGGTTAAGTTATGGTTGTCCAGCCAGTTTTCTGATTATTCTTGCCACCTCCGCTCAGTCGAGCTGTGGTTTGGTTGCTCTCTGATTTACCGTGGATTAAAGAAAGTTGCCTACACGGCTAAAGTGTGAACCTACGGTCTTCTCCGTTCCTTCGGCTCTACACTGGTGACCCCGACGTCGGTTTTCGGATAAGTTTTCTGAAACCACACACATTATGGCTACGAACGCCGTTGCAATTAAACTGCCGGAGTTTTGGGAGTCTTCCGCGGCTACATGGTTCGCGCAGGCTGAGGCACAGTTCGCGCTCAGAGACATAACAGCAGACGAGACCAGATACTACTACGTAGTGGCAGCGCTGGGGTGCGCTACGGCTTCCAGGATAAGCGGTTTCATAACCAACCCACCGGCCGATGGTAAATACGCCGCACTTAAACATCTCCTCCTTGAAACTTTTGAACTGTCAACAACGGAGAGAGCACGTCGCCTCTTCGCAATTCAGGGCTTGGGAGATGGCAAACCATCGGAGCTAATGAGCAGGATGTTAAACCTACTGGGTCAAGAAAAGCCATGTTTCCTGTTTATGGAGCTGTTTCTGCGCAACATGCCGCCCCACGTCCAGACTGCGCTCGCTAACTCCACCATCACTGATCCCCGTGAGCTGGCAAAGGAGGCTGACCGATTCTTCGTCGCTACACAACGTTCCTCCCATGCCGGGGTGCTGGCTCCTACCTTCAATGGCCCCCCGCCGACATCGCGGGCGTGGCCCGACGGTGGCGCCACAGCATCAGACCGCTGCAAGCCCTCTGGACTCTGTATGTACCACGCTCGATTTGGTGCGAAAGCTAAACGGTGCCGTTCCCCCTGCAACTACAGGCCGACGGGAAACGAGAGGGCCAACACTCAGTAGTGGCCATGTGTGTTGGCGATACGAGCAGGCTACTCTTCATCCTCGACACCATCTCCGGTCGGCGATTTCTTTGTGACACGGGCGCACAGAGAAGCGTGCTCCCTGCTACTGACGTCGACATCATGGGCGGGGAGCGGGGCCCCCAGTTGGCGACGGCTGACGGCAGCCCTATCCACACCTACGGCGTGCGGTCTGTAGAACTGTGTTTTGGTGGACAACGTTTCACGTGGGAGTTCGTCATGGCCAATGTAACGCTTCCCCTCCTCGGAGCTGATTTTTTGTGCGCTTACGGTTTGCTAGTGGACATTCAGAACAGCCGTCTGGTCGATGCCTTAACCTTCTCCTCCTTCGCATGTACGCGGAGGGAAGCGGCCTATGCAGGTCTAGCCAACTCTCTCTCAGAGGCAGACAAGTTCACCCGCCTCCTCGCTGAGTTCCCTGACCTCACCCAGCCTACCTTCTCTGCACCCACCGCTAAGCATGGGGTGGAGCATCACATTGCTACGAAGGGGCCCCCGGTCTACGCCAGAGCCAGGCGTCTCGACCCCGCCAAACTCGCCATTGCCAAGTCTGAGTTCGAGCACCTGGAACGCATGGGGATCATCCGCCGCTCTGACAGCCCGTGGGCGTCCCCACTCCACATCGTCGCTAAGCCTGATGGAGGTTGGCGCCCATGCGGGGACTACCGCCGACTAAATGACGCCACCACGCCCGACCGCTATCCTGTCCCGCATATCCAGGACTTTTCTGCAAACCTGTCTGGCAAATGCGTCTTCTCAAAAGTCGACCTGGTCCGTGGTTATCATCAAGTTCCCGTGCACCCCTCAGACATCCCCAAGACAGCGGTGACTACCCCATTCGGCCTATTTGAATTCCTACGAATGCCATTTGGACTCAAAAACGCGGCCCAGTCCTTTCAGCGGCTGATGGATTCAGTACTCCGTGGCCTTCCTTTCCTCTTCGTCTATTTGGACGACATACTCATCGCCAGCGCCTCCAAGGAAGAACACCTGTCCCATCTTCATGCCCTCTTCACACGCCTCAGCCAGCATGGGCTGATCGTCAACCCGGCGAAGTGCCGGTTCGGGCTGACAGCCATTGATTTCCTCGGGCATCGCATCACTGGGGACGGGGCAGTCCCCCTGCCCTCAAAGGTGGAAGCGGTGGCGGCCTTTCCGCGCCCCCAAACAGCTCGTGCGCTCAGGGAGTTCATCGGGATGGTGACATTCTACCACCGCTTCATTCCCCGAGCCGCCTTTATCATCCGGCCACTGTACGAGGCGCTGAAAGGCATGTCCCCCAACCAGGCGGTCGACTGGACAGCAGAGCGGGACCGTGCGTTCACCGAGACTAAAGCTGCGCTCTCCCAGGCTACCCTGCTAGCGCATCCTTCACCTACAGCGCCTATTTCCATAACCACGGATGCATCGGACTATGCTGTTGGTGCGGTTCACGAACAGTGGGTGGGGGGGGCTTGGCAGCCTTTGGCCTTTTTCAGTCGCCAGCTTACACCCCGAGAGCGCAAGTATAGTACTTTTGACAGGGAACTCCTCGGTCTCTGGCTCGCTGTCCGGCATTTCCGTTTCCTGCTAGAGGGCCGCGAGTTTACTGCGTACGTGGACCACAAGCCCCTCACGTTTGCCATGTCCAAGACGGCCGAGCCATGGTCCGCTCGCCAGCAGCAACAACTCCTACATTTCGGAATTCACTACCGACATCCAGCACGTCGCTGGTAAGTCTAACCAGGTAGCTGACTGCCTCTCTAGGGCAGTGATTGGAGCGGTCCACCTAGGCCTTGACTATGCACAGATGGCCGCTGACCAGGCCACGGACCCGAGCATCCTCCGTCTCCGGGCCTCCGACACGGGGCTCCGCCTGCAGGACGTTCCTTTCAGCGACACAGGTGCCACCCTCCTGTGTGACGTCTCCACAGGACAGCCCAGGCCCATCGTCCCGCACAGCTGGAGACGCCCCGTATTTGAAGCTGTGCACGGCCTCTCTCATCCAGGCGGTAAGCCATCCGTGCGCCTGACCTCTGCTAAGTTTGTGTGGGAGGGACTTAAGAGAGACGTGAAAGCGTGGGCCGACTCGTGTGTTGCCTGTCAGCGGGCTAAGATACACCGCCACATTAAGGCGCCCCTGGAACGCTTTGCAGTGCCGGAGAGACGATTTGACCATGTCCACGTCGACCTGGTTGGTCCCCTACCCCCCTCCCATGGGTTCACCTACCTCTTCACTGTGGTGGACAGGACTACGCGCTGGCCTGAAGCTGTTCCCCTGGCATCCACGACGTCTGCTGATGTGGCCCGGGCTTTTATTGGGTCGTGGGTCTCACGTTTCGGTACGCCTTCCGACCTTTCATCTGACCGCGGGCCACAGTTTACCTCAGAGCTATGGAATGCTGTGGGTGAGGCTCTGGGCGTCAAGCTTCATCGCACTACCGCCTACCACCCTCAGGCGAACGGCCTATGTGAGCGCTTCCACCGGTCCATGAAGGCTGCGCTTCGGGCTACTCTCAAGGACTGCAACTGGGTCGACAAGCTCCCATGGGTCATGCTGGGCCTGCGGACCGCCCCGAAGGAAGACCTACAAGCCTCCTCTGCGGAGCTGGTGTACGGCACGCCGCTGCGAGTCCCAGGCGATTTCATGCCCAATGCAACGCGTCCCTGGTCAGCTGTGGACCAACGAGCCTCCTTGCTGGACGGGGTCAGAGCTTTCACACCCGTCCCTACCGCCCAACACGGCGCGCCGGTGTCCCAGGTCCCCCCAGGTCTGCAGTCAGCGGACTACGTGTTCATCCGTCACGACGCACACCGCCCCCCTCTGCAACCCCCTTATGACGGCCCCTTCCGCGTCCTGGAATGGGGAACTAAGCACCTGGTGGTGGATTTTGGGGGCACGGCCGAGCATGTTTCAGTGGACCGAGTTAAACCCGCACACCTGGACTTGACGCAGCCGTTGGAGTTAGCCCAACCTCCTCGTCGCGGTCGTCCCCCGGCTCCGCCTCCTCCCCCCGTGGAGGCCCGAGCTGCCTCTTCTGCTCCTCAGGCCGACCTCCACAGGCCCGCGTCAATGCCTCCCAGAGACACTCCGGCCCCTGTTATCCGGAGCCGCCGCGGACGGCCTGTTGTCCCCCCGCGCCTGCCTGACTTCGATTACTAGGGCGAATTCTGGGGGGGCTCATGTGGTGGACACGTATTGGGGACAGAATTCAACCCAGGAACTAAGGGTTAAGTCATGGTTGCCCTGGCAGGTTAACGCAGGGTTAAGTTATGGTTGTCCAGCCAGTTTTCTGATTATTCTTGCCACCTCCGCTCAGTCGAGCTGTGGTTTGGTTGCTCTCTGATTTACCGTGGATTAAAGAAAGTTGCCTACACGGCTAAAGTGTGAACCTACGGTCTTCTCCGTTCCTTCGGCTCTACAGACCGACGTATGTCTCTATTTTGCTGTTGTCATTTCTCGTCACCGTAGCTTGGTAGATAAGTCCCTTCGTCTGGCATTTTCTTTCGAGGGGACATGAGTCGTTCACACGGCAGTTGCAGCTGGGGGAGTCCGATTGTGATGAAGGTGTCGTTGATTTGTTCATGATTTTTGTGTTGTGGGACGATATTATTTGTTGAATGTTAGGCATGAAGGCGTAACTAATTTTGATGGTGTCCCTATTGAATAACTTCCTCATTTGATGGTCCACTTATCCAAAAGTCCAAAACAAAAACAAAAAAACAGCTGACCGATGTTTGTGGCCACGGTGTCACTGTAGGGGCGGTTGTACCAGGTGATGTTTCGTCTTCTGCTACGTTCGTTGATTTGCTGGTAGTCAGTATTTAATGGTGGGTTGTACTTGAGCTTAAAATTGGAGCCGCTCTTTTGTAATGCATCTTGGTATGAGGTTGCAGCTTCATTAAAGATGGACTCATTAGATGATCATTTTGAGAGTCTGCTATTAACGCTCTCTGAAATGTTCTTCAAGATGGAGGGTGGGTGGGTGGTTGCTTTCTCTATGGACATACTGCAGCGTGTCGTTGGGCTTAATGTACGGCTTGTAGTATGTGCCTTTCCTAAGGTCCATTGAGATGTGCAGAAAGTCAATTTGCTTTTGTTTGCTTAAATAGTGATTTTTAGCCCATTGTTTGAGAATATTTTGCAGATTGTGTTCTTAATTTGCTCGACCTCTTTGGTGTTTTGTTACAAATTGCTAGCCCATCATCCTTATAGAGTCCAACATTGATGTCCAGGTCCTGTAGTTGAGACAACAAATAGAGCCCAGGACGACCTCTTCGTCACTGTTCAACGCTCTATGTACCCCTATAATGTCAACTTTCAACGTGGAGGGACTGAGATCACTCATAGGCAAAAAACACACACACAAAAAAAAACAACCCTAACAATAACCCTAACCTCATTACATCAAAATTAGTTATATCACGCATAAATCAGTGTTTTTAGAGAACAAAAAATCGTCCCTGGTACTGGCACGTAATTTTAACACAACACATTACGTGCCACAACCACATAACACGAGTGTTAAGAGGTCGTGGTCATTTCACGTATTTCTGTGTAGACAAGTACATTCCAACTCGTTCACAAGTTTCCGCCCCGTCGAAGCTGCCCATTGTAACATCAAATTTGCTATTACCTTTTTTCTGCCATAGGTTTCCATTGTGGTACAAAAGTGATTCCTTCACCTGGTAGGTGTAGTGACTGCTACTCTCGCCAGATGCTATTCTCAAGTGCGTAGTGTATGCTTCGTTACTGCATAACATACAACACAGTGTACTGCAATATCAGTAACGCCACAGCGCCATCTATACACTAGGCTGTATCAGTACATCTCCCCCCTTTTTTTAGAGAACAAATAAGCCTAGTTGAATACACTGTTAAACTATAACACAATGGAAGTGCCATTAACATTCTTCACAACTCAGTAAACCATAATATGCTCCAGATATGACCAAGTGACAATAACTTGAAAACAAAATGAAATTATCCCCATACACTTACTGTATATTGAGGTTTACAGCAAATTATAAGCAATCCGTCTGATACAGTATACCAAAATGTCACTGCCTTTGTTTAGAGACCACAATAACAAAAAACAGTTTTAAATATCAGTATAAACATTTCCTGTAAGCAACCCTTTACTGTGCTGTGTTCCCATAAGCAAATAAACATTTCCATAAACAAACATTTCCAGTTCACTTTTCACTTTTATCTTTTCCCTTCTTTCATCATGAGCAAAATACCTAACATTCCTCAATTGGTCTTTTTGGTTTAATAACCTGTCTTCTTGGCCTCTCTCTCTCACAGTATCTGGGGCAGGCGAATTGTCTGTATCCCGTCCAGCACCAGGTGTGGTGCTGGTTTGTTCGTGTTCTGCTGTGGAGCTGGGTGGGCTGTGCTCTGCAGTGAATTGCACTCTCAATCCATCAGTGACACCGAACTCCAGTCTGTCACGACCAGCAGGTGGCACTTTCTGTAGGTGACTACGATTCTTTCGCAGTGTGTTGCCATATTCAGTGAGCACCTCATAGGATCTGGGTGCTGTCTCCTTGATTACCTTTGCAACCGGCCCCCACTGTCCACCACATCTGATGCGTACCACATCATCTCGTGCCAGCGGACATAATGGCTTGGTGGGCCTATTGTTGACATGCAGTCTATTCTGGTTAATAGGACGCTCTTCTTTCTTTTTAAGCAGGTGTTCAGCTGAGGGCAGCCGCGTTCTCAGCTGTCTGTTCATAAGGAGTTCCGCTGGAGACTTTCCACACTCAAGTGGAGCTGCTCTGTGGTTAAGCAGAGCCAAGTGAGGATCTCCTCTAGTCTCTGCAGCTTTCTTTAACAGCCCCTTCACTATCTGTACTCCTTTCTCAGCCATGCCGTTCGACCGTGGAAAGTGTGGGCTCGGACTTCCGGTATGGCGACCGAGTGAAGCAGACGTACAGAGAGCAGCTCCCCAGCGATTTCGTAAATCCTTACTATTCACATCAACAGTAAATCTCGAATTTAATCAGTATTGCAGGAGCGGGCTACAATATAAATTCTAACAATGTCTGGCAAAAATAAGACCAGCGCCCAGAGACGAACACGGGCCCTACCATACCTCCAGAGCCTAAGCTACTAATGGCTACCGCAGAAGTAGCTAACTCCGCTCTGACCATCGCCGACCTGATAGTTGAACTGGAGAAGAACAGAGCAGTGAATTCTGCCGAAATATACAAGCTTCACTGTCCTCTATTCAAGCGAGCTTAAATACGGTTCGAAACAAGGTGGAAGATCTGGGCTCTCGTATGATTACAATTGATACTGCCTCTCCGACCATAGAGACAGGCTAACCAGCATTGAAACACAGCTGAAACAACTCCAAACTGAAAACCTTCATCTTAAACACAAGACAGAAGACCTCGAAAATCGCTCTCGTTGGAACAACGTCAGAGTAGTTGGACCACCCGAAGGTTACGAGGGACGTTCGGCCACAGATTTTATGTCTACATTTTTTGTTGACATATTGCAAGACGAGTCGTTCACCTCACCACCAGAGCTTGAAATGGCACACCGCACGTTGAGAGCGAAACCAGGGGAAGGAGAACGGCCCCGACCCATGATCATTCGCTTTCTACGCTACCAACAGAGGGACCAGGTATTCGCCCTAGCGAGAAAACGAGGGCAACTTGTATATCAGGGTCAAAGGGTCTTTATTTCTCCAGACATGAGCAGCGAGCTGGCCAAGAAGCTTGCCACATTCCTCACAATCAAGTCCAAACTCTACAAGAGAGGTATTAAGTTCACACTCCGCCATCCAGCTGTACTTACACTAACACACCAGGGCGTGGCGCACAAGTTTCACACCCCAGAAGAGGCTGAAATGTTCTACAACCAACACCTGGCGAATTGATCTGAGTAAACAAGCTCGCAACGTACACGGCTCCTGAAATACTGCGGAGACTTTCCTATTCGGTCCGGGCCAGGCATCAGTTATATACACAATTAAATAATCCCAGGTGTCACGGTGGGCAGCTGATTTGGCTACCGTGCACCTCGGCCCTTTTTTTGAAATTTGATTATTTCAACCCGACGAAAGTTCCTCCTTATAACACTAACGTTTGATTTTGGATTGTGGACCTCTGCCATTGGAATATGGACATGTGGACTAAACATGAATTCCTGACACTACAATTGGACTTTTTCCACCACTGCCGCGATCGCCATGATATCGGCTTCCTCAAACAAGGGTACACGAAAAACGGAGTCTCTTCAGACAACTACGCCACCCACTGAACATAGAAGTCTACTTCAGACTTTTCTTTTTTCAAACTGCAGTCTTCTCAAAATCAGAACCTGCTTCTTAAACGGCTTTGACCCTTCAAGGTAATGGTGTGGAGTTTGTGTGTGTTTGCGTGTGCGATTAAGCGTGTGCATACGTGTATGTGTGCGTGTGTGTGTATATAGTTGCACGTGCATGTGTTTACAGTACATATGCAAGCTCGGTAGCGCTCTCTGTTTTAAGGATAGAGGAATAAGAAGGATAGTGCTTTCATTAGTTATTCCGGAAGTTAAATAGTTTTGCCTGCAGCTCATTATAGGTGGGAAGATGAGCATAGGTACGGGGGGAAGGGCGGGCTTGTATGGGGGGGTATGTTTTTTGTTTTGCTTGTTTTTTGTTTTTTTTGTTGTTTTGTTTGGGGGGGGGTTGTTATTTTTTCCTTTCTTTTTTTGGGGCCCATTACCTGTTTTTTGTATTCGGATTGGCATGTGTCTGTCACTCTTCTTGCTGCAGTACCTTACTGGGTTTGCACGTATGCCTGACGACTTTTCAACTGAACCAAGGCACCGTATCCCATTATCATTTGACTTTCAGAGATTGTTGAATAACCCAAGCAGTTCTGTGAGAGTGAGAGGCTCCATCAAAATTATCTCGTGGAACGTAGGGGGCCTGAATGGACGTGAAGCATGCTAGAGTATTTTCTCACTTGAAACATTTAAAAACAGACATCACATTCTTACAAGAAACCCATTTGCGTACAATAGACCACCAACGACTTAGCAAACCCTGGATAGGTCACATTTTTCACTGTACATTCAACCTTAAAACGAGAGGCGCAGCCATCTTGATTAATAAAAACGTAAATTTTATTCCCTCTAACATCATCTGTGACTCTAACAGGCGATATATTATAGTAACTGGCTCCCTTTATCAAACTCCGGTTGTTCTTGTCTCTGTGTATGCCCCAAATTGGGATGATTTAGATTTTATGAAGAAACTTATATCGTCGCTTCCCGATTTACACACTCACAAGCTAATATTTGGGGGAGATCTTAATTGTGTGATGGATCCCAGTCTAGACAGATCTAGCTTGAGAACAGTTACACCTTCCAAGATGTCGCATGCGCTGGCTACCTTTACGGATCAGTGCGGCTGTGTCGACCCACGGAGATACTCTCATCCAACTGATAGGCACTATTCTTTTTATTCACATGTCCATAATTCTTACTCCCGTATAGATTATTTTTTTATGGATAAGACGCTTCTTCCCGCAGTAACCTCAGTTGAATTCTCCTCTATAGTTAATTCTGACCACTCCCCTGTGATACTGGACTTGAGCCTTGAAAACCATCATAGAGAGAGTCACTTCTGGAGATTGGGTTCCACGTTTCTGTCTGACGCTAAATTTTGTAATCTTATCACCCAGTCTATTGACCTCTTCGTGAAGACTAACAAAACTGTTGATACCAGTCCATCTTTACTATGGGAAACCCTTAAGGCATTCCTTATCTCCTGAACTGTTCAAGGAGAGACTTGCTCTCCAAACTGAATCCAATCTTTTGTCCACAAAGGATGCAGAGAAGATGCTGCTTAAACCTCGGGGAACATTGTACAAACATGGGGATAAGGCAGGGCGCCTTCTCATACATCAGTTGAAGGGGAGGATGGCCTCACAGCAAATTTCTCAAATAACTAATAACTCAGGTTCATTGACATCTAACCCCTCTGAAATTAATGAGCATTTCAGAGCCTATTATTCTGATCTATACAAATCTGACTCACCTGATGATACTGACATGTTAAATGTCTTTAATGGGCTCAATATTGCTAAATTAACGCCGGAACAACACAAAAACCTGGAGACACCTCTAAATCTAAATGAAATAATGGATGCTATCAAGTCAATGCAAAGTGGGAAATCCCCGGGACTGGACGGCTATCCTGCTGAATTTTATAAGAAGTGTTCCAATCATTGGTACCTCTGCTTTTGGAGATGTTCGAGGACTCTTTCCAAAAAGGCACACTACCACCAACACTTAACCAAGCCTCTATTTCACTGATCCTTAAAAAGGACAAAGATCCCAATTTATGCTCTTCTTATCGACCTATTTCGCTTCTTAATGTTGACGAAAAGTTACTTGCTAAAGCCCTTGCAGCTAGAATCAAGACTATTTTGCCCTCTATAATTTCAATTGACCAAACAGGATTTATTAAAAATCGTCCCTCCTTCGCAAACATATGGAGACTTCTTAACATCATTCACTCCCCAGCCCCTCTGTCTAATCATGAGGTGGTTATATCTCTCGATGCAGAAAAAGCTTTTGATCGAGTTGAGTGGAGCCATCTGTTCTTCACATTAATGCAATTTGGGTTCGGAGAGAAATTCACATCCTGGATACGCTTACTGTATGCTTCCCCACAGGCCTGAGTATGTACCAACAATCAGCGATCACAATTCTTTCCCCTCTCACACGGGACATGTAAAGGATGCCCGATTTCCCCCCTCCTTTTTGCCGTTGTTATTGAACCTCTATCAATTGCTCTTAAGAGTGATAAGTTGTTTTCAGGTATCAAAAGAGGTGGTGCCGAGCACAAAGTATCCTTGTATGCAGATGACCTACTCCTTTACGTTTCTGATCCAATAAGTTCCATTCCGCATATTTTAGCGACTCTCCAATCTTTTAGTAACTTCTCTGGGTACAAACTAAATATACAGAAAAGTGAATGTTTCCCTATTAATCAATTGGCCCAGGAAATACCCCAGTCTAATATTCCCTTCAGATTATCTAGCACCAGGCTTAAATATTTAGGAATAAATAGTACGACTTCCATCCACTCTCTATGTGAGGAAAATCTTACGGCTCTAACAGCAAAGGTGAAAACTGATCTGCAGAGATGGAACACCCTACCCCTCTCCCTATCAGGTAGAGTACAATCCATTAAAATTAACGTGCTCCCCAGATACTTATACTTATTTCAATGCCTACCTATTTTCTTACCTAAACATTTCTTTCGTCAATTGGATTCAATAATTTCAAATTTTATATGGGGGGTGGGGGGTGGAATCCCACGAATTCGTAAATCTTTTCTCCAGAGTGGGAGGTTACAGGGGGGACTTGGTCTACCAAATTTTCAATTATATTACTGGGCTGCTAACATGCATAAAATTGCCCGCGGGATCTCAGACACTGATGATAATTGGATTCAGTTAGAAGCTAACTCTTGTCATTCCTCATCCCTAAAAGCATTGGTGTGTAGCAGTCTTCCATTTAAGCCTAAACAACACTCCTCTAACCCCATAGTAATTACCACTTTGAAAATCTGGCAACAATTCCGGTTTGGCCAGTGAGCGAAATGCCACGTTTGCTGTGAGCTCCGGAGGCCCGTGACTTTATTTCATATTTCTATCGAGCAAAATCCTGTATTCTTGACATTCGAATTCAAGTTCACGTTATCGCAGTGTATTTCGACTTTTTGTTAGATTTTTTGGCCGAAGAATGTCGTCTGGGGATGAAAATTCCGATGCTAGCAGGTCCAGCCAGGCACCTGCTAGCAACAAGTCGCTTCCCAGAAGGAAGACGGGCCGCTCGTCGAGAGAAGAGCAGAAACAGATTGAGCCGCTGGCCAAAATGATGGAGGAGGTACAGAACATGGTCAGAGAATTCAGAGACACGTTTGACGAGAAGATCAAGAGGCACATTGACCCGATTCTAGCCAAGTTTGATCAGATGGACAAGTGCCTCTCTGAGAAGACGCGTGCGCTGGAATCCGCCATTACGAAATGCGAGGTGTCTGTCGAGTTGAACCGAGCGGACGTGTTCGAGCTCCAGAACAAGGGTGATACCAGAGATGGAAAAATCGGTAAATTGGAACTTCAGATGGAATATCTGACCGAACGCTGTGCTGATCTTGAATCGAGGTCTAGGAGGAATAAACTGAGAATCATTGGCCTGCCGGAGAGTTCTGAGTCGCCTCCGCAGCACGAGTTTGCTGCGAGGTTCCTGAAAGACATGCTGAACCTGACCACTCTGCCCAGAGTTGAGAGAGCACATCGTGTGGGACGCGTGCGGAGCGGGAAGGAAGGGAATCGTCCCGCGGCCAGGCATTACCTGCTCTGCCTGCAGACCTTCAGGGAGAAGGAGGATATTCTGGAGAAGGCGCGGAAGATGGGTGTTCTTAAATACAAGGACGCACGGATCCACATCTTTGCGGATCTTTCTACCGTCCATGCGCAGAAACGGGCCAAGTTCGATGAGGTTCGGAGGAGGCTGCGACAGGACCACCCCTCCTTCAGATACCACTACAACTTCAGCGCTGGTCTGGTCCTGCTCCCCAAACCCGGAGAGCGTCACGTCTTTGCCGACCCCAAGAAAGCCATGCGGTTTCTGGACGCCCTGGGTCCAGCCTGATCTTGGCGGCTAATCTCCGCAGCTAGCTGCCACTGACCTTCGTTTGTGGACCTGGACTGACATCTGATGCCGTTCACTAATGTGTAATTTTGCTGGGGTAGGTGCCCTGTTCTTGAGTTGAGGTCTGTGTGATACTTGTAGTCGGCTAGACGGCTATATTTTTCGTTTCTATGTTAGCCTATCTGGTCGTTTTCTTTTCACACAATAATCTGATCTAGTCCTAGCCTACATTATTGGACGCCAGTTTGGATAAGATTTATGCGCCATTTTAAGGCCGTCTTCAATGTCCTGAAGAAGTTGCCAGTTTAATAATATATATTATACACATTATTATAGCCTACCTGGCTGTTTATTTATCTAGCCTAAGGTGTAGGGAGGTGAGGCATTCTGTAATTCATTTCATAATACATTTATCATTAAGCTAATTTTGTTGAGTAGGCTTATGTGTTTTTGTTTTCCCCCTCCCGACTCAGCCATATATTAGGCTATAATTCAATATTGGTCGCACTCCCTCTGGCTGTAGGCCTACTTTTGAATGTTATTATTTCCTGTGTCCTACCATGGAAGTGTGGTTTGTGTGATAGGCCAAACACTCATTACTGAGTAAGGATAGGTTAGTGGCTTATTAGCCTAGGCCTATCAATATTTTCGTAATAGGCCTACGCTTTTCTCCGCCTCCGCCTGGGCTCTAGGCCTATAGCCTATGGTTTTACTTTTAAGGTCGATTGTTTTTGGGCTACTGTTCGTTGTGGCCTAATTATCTACATATACTGTTTAGGCCTATCTTCTATGTTGTTTTTATAGTGTGGGGAGGTGGGGTTTTTTGCAATTATTATTTTTTATTTCATAATACAGTATGTGTTGGGTTTTTTTCTCCCCTCCCGACTCAGGCCTAGCCATATATTAGGCTATAATTCAATATTGGTCGCACTTCCGCTGGCTGTAGGCCTATGTCTGAATTTTATTGTCGATGGTTGTTTTTGGGCTACTGTTCGTTGTGGCCTAATTATCTACATATACTGCTTAGGCCTATCTTTTATGTTGTTTTTATAGTGTGGGGAGGTGAGGCTTTTTGCAATTATTATTTTTATTTCATAATACAGTATGTGTTTTTTTTTCTCCCCTCCCGACTCAGGCCTAGCCATTAGGCTATAATTCAATATTGGTCGCCCTCCCTCTGGCTGTAGGCCTACTTCTAATGTTATTGTTGATGGTTGTTTCTGGGCTACTGTTCGTAGTGGCCTAATTATCCTCATATACTGCTTATCTTTCATGTTGTTTCTTGAATATAATTCTGGTCGAATTTGCTGGATAGAAGCATTGCTTTGCATACCAGTCACAGCCTAGAGAAATGCAGGAACATCTCTATGCCTGTGTGCGCAATGGGGTTAATGTTATGTGGGTGGGTTTAGTTGGGATTTTTTTTGTTACTGTTTTCATTGATGCATCTTTCACTCGGACGAATGCCAGGTCAGTGGTCTGTCTAGTCAGCCGTTTTTACACTCTCAGCCCATGGCGATTCTAACGTTTATTAGCCTTAATGCCAATGGTCTGAATCACCATAGCAAGCGTGTTGCACTGATGGAGGTGGTTCATAAGAGGGGGGCAGACATCAATCTTTTACAAGAAACCCACAGATTATCCTCTGATATGAAAGGACTAGCTAATAAATATTTCAAGGTTGTGGCATCATCGTGCGCAAACAGTAGAACAAGAGGGGTAGCGATACTCTGCCGCCGCAGATTAAATATGGTTGTGAATGAGTGTTTCTCTGACGAGTCGGGTAGGATAACTTTGGTTAAGGTTTTTGTTGAAGGGCGGTGTATTGCTCTTGTATCTGCGTATGCTCCTAATGGCTGTGTCAAAGACTTTTTCAATCTACTTACTGTCACTATGTTAAAATATTCCGATTGTGCTTTCGTTGTGGGGGCCGATTTTAACGCGGTCATGAATAATGTGCTGGACAGGTCAGGGAGTAGTGCATCGCATGACCAAAGGCGGCCTCCGATATACTCGTAAGGTGGGCTGATGAGGTGGGTGTGATGGACCTTTGGAGAAGGTTTAATCCATCTGCTAAGGACTTTTCATTTTATTCAGCAAGGCATAAGTCCTTCTCGAGAATCGATTATATTTTTGTTTCGCAGGGCTTATTCCAACATATTGATAAGGTTATACTTGTCCCCATGTCCCTTGTCGATCACAAAGCAGTGTTAGCTAAGGCCTCTATCCGCCCTTCTTTAAACAAGGCCCCTCTCTGGTGCTTCAACACCTCCCTCCTGAATGATGAGTCATTTAAGACACAGTTTGTGGCTGCTATGAAAGACTTTTTAGTTATTAATGTCGGATCAGTTGGTGACCCAAGGATTCTTTGGAATGCGATTAAGGGTTTTATTTTGAATAATACTACAGTATATACTTCGACTCTAAGTAAGGCGAGGGCTAGGAAGCTTTGTGATCTTGAAAATAGGTTCATCGCTCTGGACAGTCAGTTACAGGCCAAATACAGTGACAGCACAGCCTTACAGCGCATTTTAGTTAAAAAAGAAATAAATGCTCTCCTTAAACGAAGAGCTGAATTCCAAATACACCGCACAAGGCAGTTTTATTATTTTAATGGGGCAAGACCGAGTCATCTGCTTGCCATGCGTTTGAAATCTAATGAACATTTTGTTGATATTTCTACTGTCAAGGATGCTGATGGCATAGTCAGATCTGATCCTGTGCAGGTGAACAAGGTATTCCAGTCCTTTTATGTAGACCTGTACGCCTCTGAGGTTACTCCAGATGCAGCCAAGCATAAAGATTTTCTAGACAATCTCGTACTACCTCGTCTCACAGAAGAGGAATCTGCCTCACTGAACTCTCCTGTCACTCTGGATGAGTTGAAGGAGGCGGTTAAGGCTATGCGCAGAGGCAAATCACCTGGGTGTGATGGCATCCCCCCCGAATTCTATTTAACTTTTTGGGAAGTCCTGGGTCCACACCTTCTCAACATGATATTGTTTTCTATTGATGAAGGGTCTCTCGCAAGGGATGTGAATATTGCTATTATTTCATTATTATTGAAGAAAGGCAACGATCCCACTGATTGTGGCAATTATAGACCTCTTTCTCTGCTCAATGCTGATGTTAAGATTTACGCTAAAACTTTAGCAGGCCGCCTCCAAAATTATATGCTTAAGTTAGTACACTGCGACCAGACTGGGTTTATCAGAACAAGGCTGGCCTCTGACAATGTCAGACGTTTGCTCCACATTATTGAAAAGCTTCTAGCATTAGAACGCCTGCTGCTGTGCTGTCACTTGATGCTCTTAAAGCTTTTGACCGGCTTGAGTGGTCTTTTCTCTGGTCTGTGCTGGCTGCCATGGGTATCGGTGATCCCTTTATTAATATGATCAGGGTGATGTGTGCTAACCCTACTGCTAGAGTTCTAACCGGGAAGACTTCTTCACCCTTGTTTGATATAGCCAGGGGCTCCAGGCAGGGTTGTCCCCTTAACCCCCTGCTGTTTGCGCTCTCACTGGAACCCCTAGCACAGACTATTAGGCAGTCTGATCTCGTTGTTCCCCTCGTGCTCAATGGTACCTCTCACCTTATTTCGTTATACGCGGACGATTGTCTCCTGTATGTAGCCGATGCCCCCAAATCAATTCCTCCTCTCCTGGATATTTTTGACCAATTTAGTTCCTTATTGGGTTACAGAATTAATTGGACCAAATCAGCGTTATTGCCCCTGAACGAGGCCATGCGTTCGGCCGTACTTCCCCCGCTTGTTCCGATTGTAAGCCACTTCAAATATTTAGGGATTGACATCTTTCCGTCTGACAGTCACAACAAAATCTAACTTCGACTTGATCTTCAAGAAGGTCTCTGAGGACATGAATAGATGGGCTTCAATGCCCAATTCCATTCATGCAAGGGTTTCCATCGTCAAGATGAATATATTGCCGCGGGTTAATTTTGTTAGCTCTATGCTCCCTCTTCCGCCCTCTCCTCGGTACTGGGATAAACTCCATTCAGCGATTACCAAATTCGTCTGGAAGAACAAACCTCCTCGCCTCAAACGCACGACCATGAATCGTAACAGATCAGATGGTGGCGTTGCGCTCCCTAACTTAAAGTATTACTGCTGGGCCTACACCTTGCGTTCACTTACGACCTGGCTCGATCCTGGTGCAGAGGTCGCGTGGGAATCTTTGGAAGAAAACTTGGTTCACCCCATACGACTAGCAGATTTACTGTTTTCTAATATTTCTACTGCCCAGTGTAGGAAACGATTTGGCCCCATCATATCACACCTGGTTGCGGTCTGGAGATCTGTTGAGTCGGCATGTAAGATCACCGCTAAGTGGAACGTTTGTTCTCCTATATTTTACAACCAAGGTCTCCTAGTTGATCGTCGTCCTATCCCGCATAATAGCTGGTCCAGTAGGGGTGTACACTCTCTTGGTAATCTGTGTGATGACCGTGGTCTGCGTTCTTTTGAGGATCTCAGGAATCAATATGATTTACCGGCCTGGTCTTTTTTTTTCTATCTTCAGTTGAGGGCTTCCATGAAGGCTCACGGGGTGCCGTAGCTCTCTTCTCTCCCAGTGCATCCACTTTATAGAATAATTAGTGAAAAGGTTAGTACTAGGGGTTTAGTTTCTGTGCTGTAAGGCTTTATCCTGGAAAGAACATACAAACCCCTTGCGCTGGACACAATTTGGAGAACAGATGTGCCCGATCTGGATACTGAGTTCTGTTGGGAGACGGTGTGGTCTAGCATTCTCTTAGCGTCTAGGAATCCAGATCATCAGCAGATACACCATAATTTTACACATCGGACATATCGCACCCCACGACAGAGGTTTTGTATGAAACTTGCTGATAGCCCAAACTGTACATTTTGTTCGCTGAATGTGGTTGGAACCTTCTTTCATATGGTCTGGGAATGTCCAAGGGTGAAAGGGTTTTGGGAAATGGTTGCTGACAAATTGTCCCAATTTTTGTCGATTACTGTACCCGCTGAGCCTGCGGTATTACTTCTAAATGAGTTCTCTGCACTACATGTACCACTAATCAAGCAGCGCATATTGCTTGCGGGACTCACAGCAGCCAAGAAGATGGTTGCTATGCGTTGGAAAGCTCCAGATGATTTGTCATCTCGTCATTGGTCCCTCTTATATCTGGACATTGTATATTTGGAGCTCTCGACAGTAAAGATCCATGGAGCAAGGGCTGGAACTATAGACATGTGGAATTCTGTGGCCGCTGAGTTGAAGAACTTTATTGACTGAACACTGACCGAGTACTGTATGCCGTTTCTTTTTTGCAATTTTTTCTGTAGTTTTTTTTTCTTCTTCTTTTCTTTTCCCTTTTTTCTCGTTTGTGGGTGGGTTTTTGTTTGCATTATTGTTCATTTGTGTGTCTTGTTTAAAAAATGATAAAATAAAAAATATTTGATCACAAAAAAAAAGAAAATCTGGCAACAAATTAGGCAACAGTTCAGCTGGACTTCTCTGCCCCTAGCTATACCTATCTGCAACAATCAACTCTTTCAACCAGCCAAGATTGATTCGAGATTTGCCATCTGGCACAGACAAGGCCTATCCTGCCTGGGTGATCTTTATTTTGATGGCCTGTTTGCTAGCTTTGCACAATTACGTTTCACATTCAAACTTGAACATTCTGATCTGTTTAGGTATTTTCAAATTCACAACTTTGCCAAATCCAGCACCCCAGCATTTCCACAGTCTCCGCCGGCCTCGGGCAATGGCCATCTTCTTGCAGTTACTGACTTGTCTAAAGGCCATATTTCTTGTATATACAATCTTTTATAAGCAACGACTCCCCCTGCTCTGCATAAGATCAAGACAAGCTGGGAGACTGAACTAGGTATCACTCTGTCCGATGATTGATGGGACACTGCAGTACGTGCAATACACTCATCCTCCTCTTGTGCGAGGCTTAGTCTCATTCAATTCAAAGTCCTTCATAGGATCCATTTTAGCAAAGCAAAATTATCAAAAATTTACCCAAAACTCTCTGATGTTTATGACAGATGCTCTCAAGCACCAGCAGACTTGACTCATATGTTCTGGTCATGCACGAGTTTGACGGAATACTGGAGGTCATTCTTTAACCTTATATCGGAGATTTTGGAATTGAATCTCGACCCATCGCCTCAAATTGCTATCTTTGGTGTCCTTGAGGAGGGAGTTAAAATTACTGCTAAACAAATTAATGTAATCTCCTTTGCCTCTTTAATTGTCCATCGCCGTATTCTCCTCCTATGGAAAAATCGCTCACCCCCCTCAAACATGTCCTGGCTACGGGACTTAATGTCATTTCTGAAATTGGAAAAGATCAAATTTGCTGCCCAGGGCTCAGTTGAAAATGTTTTACAAACACTGGCAGCCTCTTATCTCACTTTGAAACGATGTGCTCTATCCGATTGGACTAGAGCAGTGGATGTGTGATTTGGTTTAGACAACGGTGTACTGTTCTGAGATATGCATTTGCATGCATATACATATAATGTACACTACCGTTCAAAAGTTTGGGATCACCCAAACAATTTTGTGTTTTCCATGAAAAGTCACACTTATTCACCACCATATGTTGTGAAATGAATAGAAAATAGAATCAAGACATTGACAAGGTTAGAAATAATGATTTGTATTTGAAATAAGATTTTTTTTACATCAAACTTTGCTTTCGTCAAAGAATCCTCCATTTGCAGCAATTACAGCATTGCAGACCTTTGGCATTCTAGCTGTTAATTTGTTGAGGTAATCTGGAGAAATTGCACCCCACGCTTCCAGAAGCAGCTCCCACAAGTTGGATTGGTTGGATGGGCACTTCTTTGAGCAGATTGAGTTTCTGGAGCATCACATTTGTGGGGTCAATTAAACGCTCAAAATGGCCAGAAAAAGAGAACTTTCATCTGAAACTCGACAGTCTATTCTTGTTCTTAGAGATGAAGGCTATTCCATGCGAGAAATTGCTAAGAAATTGAAGATTTCCTACACCGGTGTGTACTACTCCCTTCAGAGGACAGCACAAACAGGCTCTAACCAGAGTAGAAAAAGAAGTGGGAGGCCGCGTTGCACAACTGAGCAAGAAGATAAGTACATTAGAGTCTCTAGTTTGAGAAACAGACGCCTCACAGGTCCCCAACTGGCATCTTCATTAAATAGTACCTGTTAGAGCCTGTTTGTGCTGTCCTCTGAAGGGAGTAGTACACACCGGTGTAGGAAATCTTCAATTTCTTAGCAATTTCTCGCATGGAATAGCCTTCATTTCTAAGAACAAGAATAGACTGTCGAGTTTCAGATGAAAGTTCCCCTTTTCTGGCCATTTTGAGCGTTTAATTGACCCCACAAATGTGATGCTCCAGAAACTCAATCTGCTCAAAGAAGTGCCCATCCAACCAATCCAACTTGTGGGAGCTGCTTCTGGAAGCGCGGGGTGCAATTTCTCCAGATTACCTCAACAAATTAACAGCTAGAATGCCAAAGGTCTGCAATGCTGTAATTGCTGCAAATGGAGGATTCTTTGACGAAAACAAAGTTTGATGTAAAAAAAATCTTATTTCAAATACAAATCATTATTTCTAACCTTGTCAATGTCTTGACTCTATTTTCTATTCATTTCACAACATATGGTGGTGAATAAGTGTGACTTTTCATGGAAAACACGAAATTGTTTGGGTGATCCCAAACTTTTGAACGGTAGTGTATATATAGGTACATTGGGCATGCGTTTATGTTGGTGGGTATGCGTGCAAATATAACAATGTGTGGGTGCATACACCTTGGACTTTGGCCTCGCGGGGTGCAGGCGGCGTTTGGGGGCAGATTGTCATGTTGATTTGGTGTATTATCAATTGTCCATACCTTTTTTTTCGTTTTTTTTTTGGGTTATGTATGTTTTGTGTATGTACAAGTATTTTGTACTTTGTCTTTGCTTATTTAATTCACTCATTTATTATTATTATTATTGCTGTTGGTGTGGTTGTTTGTGATATTAGCTATTAGGGGGGGGGGCAATGGTTATCAATGTCTTCCCCTTTTATATACGTATATTTTTTTTTTCTTCTTTGTATTGTGTGCTTTTGTTGAGATGCCGGGGTGGGGTGGGCTGGAAGGGTGGGTAGGAAAAGGAAATATGAAAAATGGTGACTTGTATTCCCAGTATTGTTTGTTGTTTGCTTGTTTTTCACCAATAAAAAATATATATTAAAAAAAAAGAAAGAAAGTGTGGGCTCGATGTCACGTGCTCAGAGCCATAAGACTCAGCAAAGTCCTTGTGCTCTTGGCTACTAAATTGTGGCCCATTGTCACACCACAGTCACTGGGATCCCGTGTCTTGCAAGGATAGCTTTGGTGTGTTTTATCACTATCTTTGCTGATGTGTCAGGCAGCAAGGCATATTCTGGAAAAGTCGACTGATGATCGATGATGACAAGGTAATATTTCCCTGCCAAGTGAAACAAGTGCTCACTTTCCTCCATGGCTCTGCAGGCTTGCTGTGAGCCATAAGGGCTCATTTTGTTGTTGATACCTGTGCCGCTGGCATGTCTCACAGCGCTGCACAAGTTGTTCAATGTCTCTGTTCATGTGCGGCCAAAACATCAGTGCTCTGGCTCGTCGCTTGCATTTTTCTATGCCCAAGTGTCCCTCGTGTGAGTTTTGCCATGTGTGAACGCATTGAGGTGGGTATGACAATCCTATTGCCTTTCATGAGAACCCCATTTACCTCAGTTAGTTCCTCCTTGAAGTTCAGGTATGGGTGTGGTAGCCTTTGTAATCCTGGCTGTTGTATTCTCTCCATAACAACCTGCAGTTCGCGGTCGTTTGCTGTTGCCTCTGCAATCTGCCTCCATTTCTCCTCAGACACAGGCATGTTCTTTTGTATACAGTCTATGTGTATTTGCCCATCTTGAGCTGTACTGCTTGGGCCTGTGTTGTTCAAATACGCTCTGCTAAGAGCGTCTGCCATGACAAGATGCTTGTCTGGTGTGAACTCGAATGTCAGACTGTACTTTTGGAGGCGGAGCACGTGGTAGTGTGTCACCCAGTGCCTTTTTTGAGATCGCCATCAGTGGTTTGCGATCAGTCTCTAGCACCACCTCTCGTCCATAAATGTATTCATGGAACCTTTCACTCCCAAATACTGCTCCTAATGTCTCTTTCTCAATTTGTGCGCAGTTACGCTCTGCTGCATTCATTGCTCTGAATGCGTAAGCTACAGGGAACCACGTACCGTCATGTTCCTGAAGCAAAACTGCTCCTAATCCATCTTTAGAAGCATCAGTGCACACTTTCAATGGGAGCTCTGGGTCATAGAATTTTAAGACTGGATCCTGTATGAGACACTTCTTTAGCTTTTCCCATTCAGCCTTGTGTTCATGCTCCCACTGCCACTCATTTTTATCTTCCAGTAGGCTGCGCAGTGCTCTTGTGTTTGCCGTTAGGTTGGGAATAAATCTGCCCACATAGTTAACTAAGCCCAAGGCACGTTGCAACTCTGTTTTGTCTTTTGGTGTCGGCATTTCTTTTATTGCTCTTATCTTTTCTGGGTCAGCGTGGATCCCTGTTGCAGATAGCTTGTCTCCCAGGTAAGTTATTTCACGCACCCCAAACTGACACTTCTGTTCATTCAGCTTTAACCCTGACTCTTTTGCCTTGGCCAACACTTTTCTTAGCCTCTCATCATGCTCTGATGTGCCAGCTACAGTTAGCAGCAGGGCTATCTTGCAACGGTCGTCATCTTCTTCTTTCCCTACCGCCAGCAGGTAAAACTCAAAACTCTGCCTGAAGCTTTTCCGTTCTCGTAGACATTGCCTGTTAACTTTAGCTCGTCAGGCGGACGTATATTAATCTTTTCTTCTTTTTTTTTACCTTTACTCTGGATTTACCCCTGGTACCATGTAATGACTGCTACTCAGGCCAGACGCTATTCTCAAGTGTGTAGTTTATTCGTCGTTACTGCATAACATACAACACAGTGTACTGCAATATCAGTAACGCCACAGCGCCATCTATAGACTAGGCTGTATCAGTACAGTAGGCTATATAATGTATATGTCTTGCTCGGATATCACTGTGTTTTGCGGCAAAATCAATAAAGCCATTGATTTTGCCGCAAAACACACAAGACAGATACATTAAATACCAGGTGAAGGAATATCATAATCATCATTATCGAGCCTTCCAAGTGATCAGTCCTCACTTGAAGCATCAATGCTGCAGGGGCTTAAAACCCAACTGTTAAAAATGTTAACAAAAATGATATTCCAGAAGTAAATACATCATTAGTAAGGGCGAGTTCTACCCCTCCATAAGGTAGAACTGGCAGACGCCAAAACATATAAATTTGCAGTTCTTCTTGTCATCTATGTTCTTAAACTATTCTAATACTTGGTCCGTGTTTTCCCATTGGTTTACGGGGACTTTTTTCAAGATTTGATTGTTCATGCTATCGATGATTTTTTGCTTATCTTTCCGATTGGTGGGGTTGATCAGTCTACATGTTGGCTTGTTTAAAAAGTTCGGTTTGTGGTCCTTCAAGGTGATAAAGGCTTGGTTCCTGGCAGTGGCATCAATGCAGTTGTCTAATTTTAGGTCCAATGCGATTTTTTTTGTCTTTCATCAGCCTCTCTTCCGGCGATCTCTGCAGCCCTCTTGTATGATTTTGTGACGTTATATTCTAGGAGGTCGCCGTATTGCTCGGGTTTTAATTTATATAAATTAGTGGTTTTGTCGGCTGCAATGAGTAGCATATCATCTTCTTTTATCGTTTTTGAATCATTGTGCAATTGTCACAATCGATGTGCTCAAGTTCTTTTGCGCCCCGGTGCAATTTCAGGACAGACGACCGACAACAGGTATTTCTTGAGGTAGCAATTTATTTAAGGAAAAAGTAGAAAAAACCGTTTAAAAGAGTTGTCCATTGAAATATGTCCATAAAAATAGTGTCTTTTGTGGTTTTCCTATAGGCTACAAAGCATTCCAAACAGTGTTTCTAGATCTGTAGTCCAAAAGGTTCCTATAATCCGATACTGCAAGGATTCCTATACTCCATGTAGGCTACTCATCCCAATTTTGTCAGTCCAAGGCATCTGGTCTCCTCTTCAGGGAGCGCCATCCCGTTCGTTGGATTAGTCGTCCCTCATCGGGTGGATGCGAGACTCCGGGTAGGCGGCTGCAACAGCCAACCGTAGCCGCTCTCGTTCTGTCTGCAGATCCTGCTTGGTCTCCTCATTTAAATGAGTCTCTCAATTTACTACACCTGGGCACAATCAAGATAATCGGGAAAAGGCATGCAGAGTGTTACTCAGTTCATGGGGTGAAGGCGTATCATTGGTTGAACGTCGATCTGCGAAACACGTGAGAAAAAGGCAGACTTCGTCACCAAGTGACACTCCTCCCCCTTTTGAGAGTTGACGTCCTGGCAACCTAAATTTGCGTTCTATGATTGGTACCTTAGTGGTCTTTGCCCGCTGGAACTATCGGGATCTGTCCTCAGCCACTTCAGGGCGAGCGGGGGGCACTCCTGGCACTTCTGGTTCTATATCTGGGGGAAGCAGGGGTCTCACCTCTAATGGTTGAACCACTCGACGTGCAACCCAAGGTTGTTTGAACCACTCCCATCCAGCCCAGGGTGTGGCCGTGTTTTCCTGGACTGGCTCCTCCCCGACAGGTGTTTGCCACTGTGCCGGACATGCTCGCAGGTGATTCCTGTGTATGGTCCGCTCAGGGCCCTCCTCTCCTTCGAGGCGGATCCAGTAAGATGGGTGGCCGGACTGTAGAGCGGCCAGCACCACATGGGGTCTAGGGTCCCAACGATCTGCCAGTTTTCCATGTGCTCTCCTACGTGTGGTGGGGAATGCTTCATTAGTAGGTTGAGTGGTTGTGAATGCAGCTCCAGGCCTGACTCCTCCCTCAGCCAATCTCCTCATCAGGGCCAGGTTATCTAAGCCACCTGTGACCACCTGTGCAATCCTTTTTTTGCCTTCTCTCTTCCTCGGCCTCGCATGTGTCTGGTAGTTGGTGCTGCAGTTCCTGAACTTCTAGCGTGCAACCTCTTTTGTTTGCTTCCACTGTTGTGCTGGTTATCAGGAGTATTTCCTGGTGTCAAGGTTCCCTGCTAGAGGTGGTTCACCTGCTGCTGTTTTGCCTTAGTTTCTTTTGATTACTAACTGGGTTGACCCTTCTTTAGTTTGTTGTTTTTGTTGACGTATTTGACTTATTTTGTTAGTTATTCCCCTCAGCGGTCTGAGTGTCATCTTGTGGGAGGCTAGGAACTTGTGGTGAGGTCCCTGCATGTGTGTGTGTGTGTGTGTGTGTGTGTGTGTGTGCGTGTGAGTAGGAGCACTGGGACACGTGTGTTCTAGCAAACCTCACAGTCTGCTGTGAGGTTTGCTGTGGGTTTGCTGTGCTGCACGGAAAGTGAGTATTGGTAGCACCCCTGGGCACTCCTCATTTAGTCTGCCTTCCACAGTTGGCCTCAGCCTAGCTTTCTAGTTTGGTTACCATTATTTGTGTAGGCTGGGCATTTCTTGGTATTTTAAAGTGTTTTTTATTTTCTTAATTGTATTAAAATAACCTTTTTACAAATTATTTGTAATAAAGATTCAGCGGCTTCATGTTGGTTTTAATCGTTTTTTTTCTTGATTTCCTTAGTAGCTCCAGTTCCGGTCCTTTCTTGTTTTGATTAATTAAATAAAGTATTTATATTTTTGAACCACATCTCTGTCCTTTTTCAGTAGCGAATCTGTTCACCTGGCTGAGCTTCAAGTCCTTAATTCTGGTTTTAAAGAGAAATAGTATTTCCTGGGGTGCAATTCCCCAGGTGGCATTGTTGGCCCTTTTCTTCGTCTTAGCCCTCCATCATATACGGAAATAACGAACAAGCACCCGCTCACCAGGTAGTAGGGGTGGGGCAAGTGGCCCGTTGTTCCTGCGCCGTTGGTCGTACGCCTGCCGTTGTCTGGTACCTTTTCCCGCCTTCTCATAGGCCTCCAAGAGAACCTCGTGGTGATGTAGCACCCACTGGTCCACTGATCTTGTTATGGCTCGCTCACCCCGCGCCGTGGCCCGCCCACCCAGCGCCGGCAGCCAATCGGCTCGTCAGGGCCGAGCTTAGTCATCAGGGCTGGGCTTAAGTTTGGTTGCCTCCCACGTGCCCGTTATCAGTTCGTGTTGTAACCTCCCCGCACCCGCAGTAGCGGCCACTCTCCTCTCACGGTCCTTTTCTCTACGAACTCATCCCAGCCCTTGGTTCATGTTTTTCCCTTACAAAGTTTCCCCATGGGAAGTATCCTGCCGTGTTCCCGTTTGGATTACCCGCGAGCCTTTTTCCCCTTGGACTTTCCGTTTTTTTCCTTGTCGCTCATTGCCTTCCTATGTTTGACTAGTTGTACGCGTAAGGAATAGAGTACGCCAGTTTTCGGCTAACCCCATCTCTGTCTGGTGTCGTGCGCTTCGGGTCTTCCACAAACCCTAACAGTACGAACTGACCATGACGACCCCAGCCGACACAGAGAGCGTACCGGCCAGCCCGCTTCGAGCGGCTCTCATCGAACAGATCCAACTGACTAACTCCCACACCCAGCAGCCAGAGGCGGCCTCCGCTGCGGTGAGAGATCTTCAGACTCGGGTCCCGCCCCTCCAGGCCTGTGTGGGTAACCTAACGAGGCAGCAGGCGGCGCTGGCAAGCCAACAAGCAGAGATCCTGCGGCAGTTGCAAACCATCACGGCGGCTCTCACCATCCAGCCGCCGGGCCAGCCTGCCCCTGGAGTCGTGGGTAACCCGCCCCCTGGGCCCGCTGCCCCGGTTAACCCTGTGGGGCTCAACCCAGTTCCCCGGGAGCCCTGCCTCTCCAGCCCACGACCGTTTGATGGCGACTTTGAGACCTGTGCCACGTTCATCATGCAGTGTGAGCTGGTCTTCCTGCACCAACCCAGCATGTTCACGTCTGATGCTGCCCGGGTCGCTTATGTGACCAGCCTGCTCACAGGCCAAGCAGCTCAGTGGGCCACTGCTTCCTGGTCCATGAAGGCCAGTTTCTGCCTCACCTACGAGGCCTTTGAGGCGGAACTACGGAAGGTTTTCCACCATCCAGTCGGTGGCCAGGACCCTGGTGCTCGGCTGAGCAGTATCCAGTAGGGCAGTGGCAGTGTCACAGACTACTGGGTGGAGTTCAGGCTGGCCGCAGCTGAGAGCGGCTGGAACGACCGGTCACTTCGGGTCACCTTCCGGAGAGGTCTCAGCGAGGCTGTCAAGGACCAGCTAGCCACCCGGGAGGAGCCCACCTCCCTCGAGGACCTGATCAAGCTCGCCATCCGCATCGACGGACGCCTCCGGGAGAGGAGGCGCGAGCGAGCCCTGCGTGGGTCCCCGTCCATTCCCCAGTCGTCCAGCACTCCTAACAGGATCCCTACTCCTGTTCGCCCCACTTTCCCTGTGGCCGTTTCTCCCCCCGCGCCCCAGACCATGACGGGGGAGGAACCTATGCAGCTGGGGCGCACGCGCCTTAGTCCGGCCGAACGGGAAGCCCGGTTCAAGGCGGGTCAATGCCTCTACTGTGGCCAGAAGGGACATCTGGTCAGCGGCTGCCCCACTCGGCCAAAAGACTAGGCTCACTGGGGCCCCGGGAGATCCTAGTGAGCCGACTTTCCTGTTCCCGCCGTCCTGCCCCACAGAACCATCTAGTTAGCGTTACCCTGGCCTGGGCTGACCAGCGGCTCACGGTGGGTGCACTCCTCGACTCGGGGGCTGATGAGTGTTTCCTGGACTCGGAGTTTGCTGCCCAGGCTAACATCCCGCTAGAGACGCTGGAGAAGCCCATGGAGGCCTTCGCGCTGGACGAGCGCTGCCTGGCCAGCGTCACCCAATGCACCCACCCTGTCTCTCTCACCATAGCAGGTAACCATGTGGAGAGACTTCGGTTCTACATCATCCAGTCCCCGTTAGTCCCTGTGATCCTAGGGCGCCCCTGGTTCGTGCAGCATGAGCCACACACCGCCTGGGCCTCTGGTACCATCATGGAGTGGAGCTCCTCCTGTCATGCCCAATGTCTCCAGGCGGCTCCCGCCCCATCCCCCCGACGTGCCCCTAGTACCCCGCCTCCCGACCTCTCCTCTGTTCCCCCTGAGTACCATGAGTTAGGTGAGGTTTTCAGCAAGACCCGGGCCCAATCTCTTCCTCCTCATCGGCCTTATGACTGTGCTATCGACCTCCACTCTGGGGCACCCCTCCCCAGCAGTCGTCTGTACAGTCTGACCATCCCCGAGAAAGCTGCGATGGACGAGTACATCTCCGAGTCCTTGGCAGCGGGGCTCATTCGGCCCTCGTCCTCCCAGGTGGCAGCTGGATTCTTTTTCGTGAAGAAGAAGGACGGGGGCCTCCGACCCTGCATTGACTATCGCCAACTCAATGAGATAACCGTCAAAAACAAGTACCCCCTTCCTCTCATGAGTTCCACCATTGAGCCCCTCACCCAGGGTACTGTCTTCACTAAGCTGGACCTCCGGTGTGCCTATCATCTTGTCCGGATCCGGAAGGGGGACGAGTGGAAGACAGCCTTTAAGATGCCCCGGGGTCATTACGAGTACCTGGTCATGCCGTTCGGCCTCACCAACGCGTATTCCAGGCTCTCATGAATGACATTCTCCGCGACATGCTTGATGAGTTTGTGGTGGTGTACCTCGATGACATCCTCATCTTCTCCAGGACCCTCGAGGAACATGTCCAGCGTGTCCGCCGGGTACTCGAACGTCTCCTCCGGAACCGGCTCTTCGTCAAGGCAGAGAGATGCCGGTTCCATTCCCCTTCCGTTGACTACCTGGGCTTAGTTGTTGAGAGGGGACAGACCCGGGCCGACCCCCGCAAGATCCAGGCTGTGGTGGACTGGCCCAATTCCACATCACGGAAGGAATTACAGAGCTTCCTCGGGTTTGCGAATTCTATCGGAGGTTCATCCGGAACTACAGCTGCGTGGAAGAACCTCTCACCAGGCTGACCTCCCCCTCCCAGCCGTTCATCTGGTCCCCGGCTGCCCGCTCTGTGTTCCAGTCCCTCAAGGAGAGGTTCACCAGCGCCCCGGTCCTGCTCCACCCCGACCCCAAGAGGCAGTTCATCGTAGAGGTGGACGCTTCGGACACCGGGTTGGGGGCTGTCCTCTCCCAGCAGTCAGCGTCTGACCAGAAGGTCCACCCATGCACCTTCTTCTCTCGCCGGTTCCTCCCCGCCGAGGAGAACTACGATGTTGGGAACCGGGAGCTGCTGGCAGTGGTGGCTGCTCTGGAGGAGTGGCGCCATTGGCTGGAGGGGGCGGAACAGCCGTTCACCATCTGGACGGATCATAAGAATTTGACGTTCATCCGGGCAACCAAGCGCCTCAATGGTCGGCAGGCACGGTGGGCCAGCTTCCTCAGTCGGTTTGACTTCACGCTGACTTATCGCCCCGGGTCCCGCAACACGAAGGCAGACTCCCTGTCCCGACAACACCCGAGGCGCTTGGGGTCTTCCACAAACCCTACCAAGTCTATTTATATAAAGTGAGAGTGTATGTTTGTATGTTTGCTTAAAACTCCAGAAATACTCATTGTAGAACAAAAATAAAGTTATCTTTAGAATTAGCACTTTCCAAGGATTGCAGTTTGAAAAACATTTCAAAAACCAAGTAAAAATTTGATTTATTTGCGAAATTTAGTTTATTTTGTGGCGATTTGCAGCGAAGGCGGCCAAGAGCGTATGTTTGTATGTTCGCTTAAAACTCCAGAAATACTCATTGTAGAACAAAAATAAAGGTATCTTTAAAATCAGCACATTCCAAGAACCGCACAGTTCGAAAAATATTTCAAAAACCAAGTAAAAAATTTGATTTATTTGTGAAAGAGGCATTCCAACGATGCTTTGTGGAGACTTCAGGCAAATCCTTCCAGTGGTCAAGGATGGCACTACACCTAACATTGTCAATTCTAGCCTGCAGGCACGCAATGTGGTTTACCCTGAGGCGCTTGCGCACTGAGCGATTAAATACACACACGTTAGCAAAGAAGCTTTATGAATGGATTGAAAATTGTCATTTGATAATTTTCGTTAATAACATTCGTTTTTTCGACATTCGTTTATCACATGTATCATATTGTGTAGGAACCAGATTTGTTTTTTTAATTGTATTTGCTACCCCCTGGTGGTTGTTCTTAGTAGTTCCTTTTGTTAACCCCGGAAACAGGAAGTGCTCCACTTCCTCTCGAGATCTTGCCAGAGACGGCCCATGTTACTGCTAGTTACAATACGACACAATCCTTTCCTTCATAGCTTATACATGGCATCATCTGTAAGTTGCATTTTTTATTGGTATAAAAGTAACATGTATGCGTCATTATGTGTTCTTTGTTGTTTAGTACAGTAGCGTAATATTTTCATTTGTATATCTTCTTTGTCCACAGTTTCACACTTATCCTGATTAAACTGCCAAATTCAACACATCTGTCTGTTCCTTGGAGCTTGATTAGGAGAGTGTTTAGCTGTCTGTATAGCCAATTACACAGTCATGAGGACAACGCTTAGCGAGGACAGAACACATATCATAAATTATCCTATATTTCATCATTGATAATATCGTAAAGATCAGATCGTGTTGGTTGTTTTGATGAGAACATTTTCCTGGGGCAATGCTGGGTACCTCTGCTAGTACCTAATAATCTACAGACTCAAACATTTAATGTTATCAAAAGTGTAACCGCATATCGTCCAAAGCGTTGGTCATCAAAATTGTCAACTAATAATAATAACTTTATTTATATAGCCCTTTTCTAAAACACTGTTACGAAGTGCTTTAAAAAGAAATAAAACCAGACAAGGCAAAAATAAGAGTAAGACAAATAAGAGTAAAAATAAATACAGTATAAATAAATAAAAAAAAATATCAAACATTTGTAAAAGCTTCCATAAAAAGAAAAGATTTAAGACAACATTTAAAAGAAGCTAGGGATTTGGTTCGTCTTAGCTATACAGGAAGATAATTCCATAGTGTGGGGGCTCTAACAGCAAAAGCCCGATCACCCTTTGTAATAAACCGAGACCTGGGAATAACCAGTAGGGCGCCGTCTGTGGATTTTAATGGTCGAGGGGGCATATACCAGGTCAAGAAATCAAAAATGTATGTAGGAGCAAGACCATTTAAAGCCTTAAAAGTGAGCAATACATTTTTAAAATCAATTCGGAATATAACGGAACCAGTGTAGAGAGGCAAGCACAGGAGTGATATGATCATGCCTCTTTGTCTTGGTAATGAGCCAGGCAGCGGCATTTTGTACCAACTGGACACAGTGGAGGGAGCCCTTGTTGATACCAGAATAAAATGCATTACAAGAGACAAACCGAGAATAGATAAAAAAGCATGTACAACGTTTTGCAGATCAGCAGTTGATAAAAATGACCTAATTTTGGAGATTAGCTTGAGCTGTAGAAAGCGTGACTGAACAACATGTTTGATTTGATTATCAAAACTGAGTTTAGCATCGAATATTACCCTCAGATTCCTAGCAGCCTGCTTAAGACTACCTGACAGATCACCAAGATTAGCACCAAAAGGGCTGATGGAATTTTTGGGACTCAACAGAACGACCTCAGACTTATCATCAATAAATTTGGGAAGTTTTTCGGACATCCAGGATTTAACATCAGAGAGGCAGGTTGTGATATTTGCTAGGGCGCTAGGATCTGTGGGTTTTAGTGGCATGTATAACTGAGTGCTGTCAGCACAAAAATGGTCGAGCACATCACGATTTTTGAATGACATGGCCAAGGGGCAGCATGTATATAGAAAAGAAAAGGGGGCCAAGAACTGAGCCTTGAGGGACACCACAACTCAACTGAGCCACCGAGGAGATAGTTACCCAGGGGGAGAAGAAAAAAAAGTTCTGTTGGTGAGGTAAGAGTGTAATAAGCTAAGAGCCAAGCCCTTGATGCCAACCCAAGTCTCTAACTGATGTAAGAGGATGCCGTAATCAACTGTGTCAAAGGCAGCACTTGAGTCTAAAAGAACTAAAATCAAGCAGTCACGTCTGTCTGCAGTCTCGGTACTATGAAGTGCTCTAAAACTAGACTGGAAACCATTAAAAACACTATTAATGTTCACAAAAGAAATCAAGTGAGAATTAATTACTCTCTCCAGAACCTCAGACAGCAAAGTAAATTTGGAGAGTGGTCTGTAGTTACTTAGAGGCAGGGGATCTAAATTAGGTTTCTTCAGCAATGGGTGAACAACGGTATGCTTTAAATGGTCAGGAAAAGAACCTGAATATTTTTTTTTTTTTTTGGGGATTTTTTCCCCCTTTTCTCCAAATTGTACTTGGTCAATTACACCACTCTTCCAAGTCATTCTGGTCACTGCTCCACCCCGTGCTGATCTGGAGAGGGCTGCAGACTACCGCATGCTTCCTCTGATACATGTGGAGTCGCCAGCTGCTTCTTTTCACCTGACAGTGAGGAGTTTCACCAGGAGGACGTAGCACATGGGACGATCACGCTATTCCCCCCAGTTCCTCCTCTCCCTGAACAGGCGCCACGGCAGACCAGAGGAGGCGCTAGTGCAGCGACCAGGACACATACCCACATCCGGCTTCCCACCAGCAGACACGGCCAATTGTGTCTGTAGGGGCTCCCGACCAAGCCGAAGGTGACATGGGGGTTCGAACCAGTGATATCCGTATTGGTAGGCAATGGAATAGACCGCTATGCTACCCAGACACCCCAAGCCAGAGAATAATTACGAATTTGCAGAATAACGTGGCTGATGTTTGAAAATACCTCCTTGAGCAGCTTAGTGGAAATGATGTCTAAGATGTAGGGGAAGGAGTTCATACTGGAGACTATACTCTCTAACACTGAAATTGGAATTGGTTGAAACTGGGTAAAAGAGGCAGAATTAACATGGGAAATGGAGTGAATGCAAAAGCCTGGCTGGATTTGGGACCTGATATTCTCCACTTTATTTAAAAAATGAGTGAGAAATTTTTTGGACAATTCAACATCAGGTCCAAAAAAAAAAAGAAAAAAAAAAGAAGTGGAGGGACCATTAATAACAGAATCAATTACGAACCCGAATCGCCCGCACCGCGGGAGACATCGCTAACCGCTCTACTAAAGAGTCAAGACTCGTCAGCCAGCGGCCAACGTGTCTACTTATCCATGCACGTTACAATATATATATATATATATATATATACATACATATATATATATATATATATATATATATATATATATATATATATATATATATATATATATATATATATATATATATATATATATATATATATATATATATATATATGTGCAACTGCTGGCCAGTTCATTCCTGTTATTCAATGTGGACATTTCTGGTTTGCAAATGATAAAATATTTTTCAGTTAGACATAGATTGCACATTTTACTACTGGATGAATATGCTTTGTTCTTTGAGGGGATTTTCCAGGTGGTTGAATAATGTTTCTGTCCGCCAATAACCAAATATAACAGCTTAAAGATGTTACATTCTTTAAACTGTTGTTTCTAAAGCTACACGTGTGCATTAAAACTCTTTTTGAATGTTCCCTCTGTTAGACCGACGTACAGGTGCATCTCAAAAAATTAGAATATTATGGAAAAGTTCATTATTTTCCATAATTTAATTCAAATAGTGAAACTTTCATATATTCTAGATTCATTACACATAAAGTGAAATATGTCAAGCCTTTTTTGTTTTAATCTTGATGATTACGGATTATAGCTCATGAAAATGAAAAATCCAGTATCTCAACATATTAGAATATTATATAAGAGCAATAAAAAAAGGATTTATAATACAGAAATGTCGACCTGGTGAAAAGTATGTTCATTTATGCACTCGATGCTTGGTCGGGGCTCCTTTTGCACGAATTACTGCATCAGTGCGGCGTGCCATGGAGGCAGTCAGCTTGTGGCACTGCTGAGGTGTTATGGAAGCCTAGGTTGCTTTTGTGATGAGCAGAGCTCTCGCCCCTTCTTCCGGGTCCAGCCACGCCTAACAATCACCCCGAATGACAACAGGTGAGGTTTAATCATCCTGGCGTCCCCTTAAATATAGCCGTGAGCAGCCAGCAGCAGGCTTGCCTCACGTTGTCTTGACCCCGCAGTTCGAGGGATTTTAATATCCAGTTATTGTGTGCATTAGCCTAACGTAGTGGCAGTTTCCTCCCCTCCTGGTGCTGTTTATGGGCGTGTGTGGTGCTCTGCGGGTGGAACCACTGGCCAACGAAGGGTTTGGGCTACACAACGTGCCGCTCCCAGGAACGGATAAAAGAACCATGTCGGCTAACAAGTGAACTCGCTACTGTACCTGCCAAGGAGGAGCTCGAGCTATCTGCTGTTTTTGTCCCCTTTGTTTTCCTAAATTGGTGTATAATTTTGGTCTTTTTTGTGATTTGTCCTGTTACTAAATCGGTAGTGGAAATCTGTGAGTTAGCCTTGGGGATATCAGGTGACTCTTGTTTTATTTTTTATTTCTTTTATTTAATTAGCAGTACAGGTGGGCTGTTAGTGGCTTGCCGGTGGTGGGTCACATTGGTGGAGGGCCCCCCTCCTTTTCCCGTTCTTTCTTTTGGGGGTTTATTTGCGTGCTTGGTTGTGTGTTTTCCAAATTTTGCGTAGCTTGTGGTCTTTTCCGATTAATTTGTCTGCTTTTGTTTTACAGTTTGTGTGAGACCTAGCCCTCATCTCTCCTGGTGGTGGTGATACCCCTCCCCCTCACTCATCCCCTCCTGCAGGTTTCCCTTGACACCCCCCCCCTCCTGTGCTGATAATTATTTTAATCGAGTGGTATCTTTTAACTGATATTAAAATTTATTGTAATAAAGTAAGCCTATTTCAATTGGAAGCTCATATCTCCTGCTCCTGTAATGACCTACTTTTCACTCTCACAGATAACACCGTTTCTGAATTAGCCGTGGAACTTCGGCATGTTTATTTCGCTCCATGCATAACGTGCACATAATCCGACTGACCCTCGTCTACCTTCCCGCTCCCGTGGCTGCTCTGTTTACTATCCCATAACTCCCTGTGTCCTTAAAGGTGTATTCCCCTAATACTGAACTTCACATCCCTCCAACATTCCCAAGAAAGTAAACATTACTTTCCTGCTATAGGATAGGGGTTGAAGTTTCTTTGTAACAAATCCCACTGGAGGTATCACAACATAAACTTTTTTTTTAATTAACGGCATACAAAAACCAAACTAATGCTCCACTACAATACAGTCCAAGGTGTTATGTTATGGCACAAAATCATTAAGCTACTCTGGCCACTTCACGGCAACCCTTCTTGGGTAGCGAGGGGGCCTGACGTTGGGTTGGATTCATCATTGTAAACAAAGTCATTTGGGTCAGTCTCACTCCGCGTGCTGTTGTCCTCTCCCAGTGTACCAGTTGGACCAAGTGTGGGGGACACTCGCTTGAAGTGTGACGCATTTCTTGTCACCACCTGCTGCCCGCGTTGAGCAGTGATCATTGTTCCTTTTGCTGCAGTGACTTGAAACGGCTCCGGATGGAAAAGGGACTGGAATTTGTTCTCTGGTCGCAGTCTTTTCACCAGCACATGGTCACCCACCTTCAGAGCAGGGGATGGGCGACAGAAGTGTTTGTCGTGATGCCCTTTCATCTTCTCTTTTGCTTGTGTGTCTCTGGCTCTCATGAGCTTGTCTGGAACTGTGTTTTGGACATTGGGTAGAGTTGTGCGCACTTGCCTGCTAAAGATGGCCATGGCAGGTGGTTTCCCAGTGGTGCTGTGTGGGGTTGTTCTGTATGCTCTCAGGAAGCGATTCAGTGCTTGTTGAGTGTTTTTGCATTCAAGTGTGGCAATGTGGATCGTTTTTTTCAACGTTTTCATAAAGTGCTCAACCTCCCCATTTGCTTGGGGCCAATAAGGGGTTCTCTTTCTGTGACGTAAGCCTAGGTATGAAGCAAACCTGGAGAAGTCCTCAGAATTGAAAGGAGGACCAGTGTCACTCTTGACAACTTCTGGGATGCCAAATAATGAGAACATGCTGTCTAGCTTTGGTATAACAGCTTTTGCAGATGTGGTGGACACCTTCTCCACCACCGGGAACCTTGAATAATCGTCCATCACGACAAGTAATTACTCTCCATTTGGCAATGAGCAGAAATCCACACTCACCTCAGTCCAGGGTGCAGCTGGAAGGGGAGTCATCTGGAGTGGTGCGTGAGATTGTGTTGTGTTTGTCAATTGCTTGGCAAGCAAGACAGGTTTTGACGCAGTCTTCTGTCTTTTGGTCTATACCAGGGAACCACACTTTTTCCCTCAAAAGTTTCTTTGTCTTTACCAACCCCTGGTGGCCTTCGTGAGCAATGTCAATCACTTGGTTATGCAGGAATGAGGGTATTACCAGCTTGTTATCTCTGAGAAGGAGATCAGATGTGGACACCATGAGCTCTGACCTCTGTGCATGAAAACATCGGAGGAGTGATTTTTGGGCTGGCGACATGTCTGCTGTCTGTTCCAGAAGAGTGTGCCACTGTCCTGTTCTGGCCGCAGCTATGACCCGCTGGAGGCATGGGTCAGACTGTATGGCAGTGTGGATCTCCTGCAGTGTCATAGCACGGGGAACATCATGGTCAATGATGAAACGCACGTGTGTTTCAGCCAGCTCGGTGGCGTGTGTGCTATTCGACTCGTGTGTGGGGACTGGGTGTCTGGAGAAGTAGTCTGCTGGGTTACCAACACCTGCCTTGTAGGTCACAGAGAAGTTGAAGTTCTGTAGCTTTAGTAGCCAGCGTTCAATTCTGGGAGGGGGAGAGGAAGATGGCTTGTTAAACATGGGCACCAGCGGCTTGTGGTAAGTAACCACTGTGAATGGGCATCCGAGTAGATATAGCTGGAAATGAAGGCAGCCCCAGATTATAGCTAAAGCCTCCCTCTCAGTCTGTGAGTATCGCTGTTCTACAGGTGACAGTGTTTTGCTGGCATAGGCAAGTGTGTGCAGTGTACCATCAGAGTCAGTTTGGGTAAGAACAGCCCCTAGGCCTACAGGGTTTGCGTCCACAACAACTTCTGTGTGTTTCGATTGGTCAAAATAGGCCATGACTGTGTCGCTGCTCAGTGCATTTTTGAGTTTGTCAAAAGCTGTCTGGTGGGTTGGGGACCAGTCCCACAGCTGGTCTTTCTTTGAGAGCTCTCTGAGAGGCTGTATCAGGGTGGCTAGACCTGGAATGAAACGACCACAGTATGTGACAAGGCCAAGGAAACTTCTGACCTCTCCTGGGTTCCGTGGGGCTGGGGTCTCCTTGACTGCAGCCACCTTCTTGGGGTCCACTGAGATGCCTTGATCTGAGAATACATATCCGAAAAACTCCACCTTGGTCTTGTTGAAGTCATATTTGTCAGCATTGAGTGTGAGGTTACATTCACTGAGACGCATAAGGACCGCCTCTAGGCTCTTGTCATGTTCTTCTTGGCTAGTGCCATACACCAGCATGTCATCACTGACGTTCAGAACACCCGGGATGTCAAACAGTGTCTCTCTAATGGTGTTTTGGAAAATCTCTGCCGCTGAAGATATCCCAAAGTTGAGTCGTTTGTAGCGCCCCAGGTCCACATGTGTTGTGAAGGTTGTTATGTAGCGGGAGTCAGGATGGAGTTCAACCTGGTGGTAGCCAGCTGTCAGATCAAGTGTGGAAAACACTTTTGCCCCATTGAGGTCTGCTAGAATGTCGTCCACTGTGGGAGTGAGGTTCCTCTCACGCTTGATGGCTTCGTTTGGGCATCTCATGTCAACACACAGTCGGATTTTTCCTAGTTGTTTGGGCTTTGGAGCTACTACCACCAGAGAGACCCATGGCGTGGGGCCTTAAACACTGTAGTGTCAATGTGGATTTTCACTTGGTGATCCTTGAGCTTTCCAATGCCTTGAAAAACGGTGGGGAATTTTTTTTGGAGCATGAGCGGCACACGTACATTGTTTACCAGGCAGACTAAGTCGAGGGCAACTGCTGTCTGACAGCTTACTACAGGAATCGCTGGCTTGTCGATCACGAAGAATGTTTCTCTGACAATTCTGTCTCGGAAGCTGAGTTGTGAGCAGAATTGCCCGCGCATTGGCAGAGGCGTGCAGGAGCCATAAGCAAAAATCTGGACTGATGTGTTCTGCAGTACTGGGCAGGCTGGGAGTGATTGAACTGTGCAATAGTCCATTACATTGACTGAGGCTCCTGTATCTACCAGCACTTCGAGAGGCGACCCATTTATCTGAATGGTCTGTTTTGGCGCTGTGATAGCTGGGTCTTTCAGTGTAAAAAAATATCTGGGGGAGCGGTCTGTGCTGTCTTCATTGGGACGCGGTGAGTGGGCATTTGATTTTGAGGTGTCATCTGACTGTTGACATTGTACATAGTTCCTACTTTGTCTTGGGCGCGACCGGCACATTTTTCAGAAATGATTTTGTTTGCCACAATTGCGACATGCAAGCCCACGTGCTGGGCAGTCACCTTGATGAGGGAATGAGCCACCGCAGTTGAAGCACTCACGTCCGCGCGCGCCTGGGGCCGTATGTGCAGGCTGCCGGGCAGAATGAGCAGGTTGCCTAGCCCGCTGATTCCTGCGCTCTCGTTGGCGCAGAGCCAAAATACCATCCGAAACGGTGTCTGATCGTTTTTCCATTTCACGTGCTTGTTGTTCAGACGCTTCTTCCAGCCTGGCTAGTTCCAGGAGTTTTGTCAGATTCACCGTGGGATCAGTGAGAGCTTTTCTCCTAAGCTTGTGCGATACGCAGGTTTGCACAATGTGGCGTCTTATTTCTGCGTCAACATCAGAGGAACTCACAGGATACTGCAAGTGTGCATAAGCGGACCTAGTATTCCCCAACGGTTTCATTTTCAGACTGTGTAGATTGCCTCAACTTGTACACCTCAAAATCCACATTCCACTTTGGTGAAAAATAAGTCTCAAGTGCCTTAACGGCTTTATCAAAGTCTTTAGCGTCTCCCTTATCAGGCAGCGTCACAAAAATGTCATATACCTGTTCACCCGCATAATGAAGTAGCATGGCACGTTTCCTAGTGTAAACTACTAATAAGACACGTTAGCCCCTAGCTAACGGGTCTGACCCTTTAGCCGAGTGGTTAGTGATGTCGCCTTGTGGTGCAGTACACCCCGTATCGAATACCGCACCGGGCAAGAAAATAACCGGTTACATTGGTGGCAGCGGTGGGATCCGGAAGTGTGCAGATCCTCAGAAGTCTCTTCGGAGCGCGGAACGAAAAAGCGCGAAGGCGCGCCTCCGGGGAGGGTGACGACTGTAAACTACTAATAAGACACGTTAGCCCCTAGCTAACGGGTCTGACCCTTCGGCCGAGCGGTTAGTGATGTCGCCTTATGGTGCAGTACATCCCGTGTCGAATCCCGCACCGGGCAAGAAAATAACCGGTTACACTAGTATTGTCTTTGATGTCCATGGCCAACAAGAAATTTTCGAAACGAGCCTTCCATTTCTCCCATCTAGGTCCCAACGTCCCCGGGGCACCTCCATGGATATCAAACGCCAGGAATGCGTCGCTCGACACGAAAAACTTTGCCATGATGAGATGGCGGATGACTTGGATGAACTTGTTGATTCGTGCTAGCTAGCTCAGCTAATGCAGTTAGCTGAACGTTACTACCCTTTTGTTACTACTGATTAGAGTTCATAATTCAATTCCGCAGTGCAGGTTCCGTCAATCCACACAGTCCTCGTCGCCATTGTAATGACCTACTTTTCACTCTCACAGATGATAACACCGTTTCTGAATTAGCCGTGGAACTTCGGCATGTTTATTTCGCTCCATGCATAACGTGCACATAATCCGACTGACTCTCGTCTACCTTCCCGCTCCCGTGGCTGCTCTGTTTACTATCCTATAACTCCCTGTGTCCTTAAAGGTGTATTCCCCTAATACTGAACATCACAGCTCCTTTTTATTAAATATAAGAACCGGTATATCAAGGGCATCCCCTGGGTGGCTTTGCCCTATTTGCGGTCAGGGGCTTATAGTTGCTCCTGTCACAATAAGCCCCTGACTGAGTACGCAGGTGTGACTCTGACATGGCGTCAGAAAAGACGGGCGTCCATTCTGTAGGACATTGGTCTATAGTGGGCTTTTGAGCACTGTCGATTAGGGTTGGGTATTAAAAACGGTGCCCATGTGGCACCGACCGAAATGTGTCAGGCCTACCGAGTATCAAACTCTTCGGAGAAAAACAGTGCCAAATTTCGATACTTTACGGTAGACGATGTGAACGCTATTGCAGCCAGCCAATCGCTACCGGCGTTGTTGTACACAGGCGACTGGTTGACAAATCAGCATGAATCTATTTGGTATGCGTGTGCGTCTCGTGACTGCGTTGGAGTTGAAAACTGGCGGGCAAGATTCAGTGAGCTACTATGGGTTCCAAAGCGTGGCTACACTTTGTAAAATAGACAGCAAACCTGACAGTAAAATGCAACCGCTGCAAAGCAATCATCAAATGCAAGTCTGGAAATACGTCGAATATGATGAAACATCTGATCACGCATGGGATAAATTTATGAGTGGACAACTGCTCTGTGTTTGATAACGTTACTGTCTGTGCTGCTGCCAACGTTAACGTTAGCTCTGGGACGTCTGCTGCTGGGTCTTCTTCTGGTGCCACTGCTAGCAATGATGAAACGGGTAAGGATGGTTCAGTCAAGTTTTTCTGGTTCTGTTTCGCTAGCTAGCAGTCTGGGTTAAAAAGATGAAGCTAGCTAACGTTAGCAGTCCGACTGAGGTAAAAAAAAGAAATGAAGCTAGTCTAACATCATAGAACCTTAGGTTATAAAAATGAAGCTAACGCAACGTTAGCTAGCGCTAGCTAACGTTAGCAGCATTTCTGAGATAAAAAAAGAAATGAAGCTAGTTTAACGTCATAGAACGTTAGCTATGCTAGGTTATAAAAATGAAGCTAACGTAGCAAGCACTAGCTAACTTTAGTTAACAGCAGTCTGAGGTAAAAAAAGAAAAGATAACGTTAGCTCTGCATTTTCCTGACTTTATCTCTTGTTTCATTCGTCCCTACTCCAAGCCTGCAGTAGTGTAGATCGCCAAGTCGAACCAAGTCAAGTCTCTGTGACTCCATTCTCTTTGGCTAGTACCAATGCTAAGATGAGGAAAGAAAAGAGAGAGAAATGTCATTGGGCTGTAACCCGCTTCATAGTTCTTTTTTCCCTTTGTTGTATTAAGAGAGATGGTTAGCAGCCCTCAGTCCCCATTACAAGCCCCCCTCCAGAGACATACTGTCAAACACTCTGATACCAGCGTGGTACAAGGTAGAGAGGGAGAGAGTGCACGAGGAGTTGAGGGAGGTGAAGGAAGTAGCGCTGACCTGTGATGGATGGACAAGCATAGCGCAGGACCACTACCTCTCAGTTACAGCCCACTTTATACAATCAGGCGCAGGCAAGGTCACAGAGAGTTCTGCAGACCAACCTGTCTACAAAGTGCAGACAGTAGTGAATGTGGCTGCAGAAATTAGCCTTATACTCGAGTTTAACCTCAAAGAGAAGGTGAATATGAATATTAGAATACAAAGTTGACAGTGAGCAGTGAGGTTATCCACCAAACTATCATTCTGACGTTCTAATAACAGTTTGTTAATCTGGCATCTAACAGTCTGTTCGCTGTGATGTACTGTATCGCCTACTTACTCCATCTAACAGGTGGTGGTGATCACCATGGACAATGCCACGAACATGGAAGTGGCGGCCAGGATAATGAGCTACTTGAAGTTGCCTTGTTTTGCTTATTGCCTAAACCTTGCAGCACAGAAGCTCTACTCAGAGCAAAGTGTTGCCAGGTGGGCTGCCCGAATCCGCACGATGGTGGTGTGGCTGTCAGATCTTTGAATTTTAGTGTTTTTAATTTGATAAAGAGGTGGTTTTTTGGTTCTCTGTAATTGGCTTTGTTTACTATCCTTATGGCTCTTTTTTGACTAATGAAGATTGAATCAGTGGTTGGTTTTATGTGTTTATGTATAAATATGGATTCTTTATGTTTTCTTACTTTCCACATTACTTCCACTACTGGTCTTTGCAATTTCCTCAGCCAAATCAGGACCAACACTAACAAAAAATGTATTGAACTCATTTGCAACCATCGTCATGTCATTAATAGTTGAGTTATTACTAGTCAGGAAATGGTTAGGGTATCCTGCCTTCCCACTTCCTTTTTTAATAACATAATTTAATACATTCCATGTTTGTTTAATATTGTATTTGTTGTCCTCTAGTAGTTTACTGTATGTTATATATTGTGATTATACCTGGTCCATTGCCGCCACCTATACAGGCGGACGTGGGTATTGATATTACAGGTGCCTTGGAGTGTCATGTTACAGTTTTGTATAATAAAACCACCGGCTGTCATGACGGAAAATTTCGAATCCGTCTCCCGACTGATTTATGTTGTAAACCTAGCAGTATAAATTGGTCAATACTCTAAGGAAGATACGACACTGTAATAATCCTTTTTGCTGATTCTCATAATTCTTGTTAGTTTGTTTTTATATAGCTTATATCTTTGATAAGCTTCTACTGTCCTTTTCTTTTTTATGATCAGTAGTTTTATTTTCCTTTAACACAAATACAGGCCATGACATCACACATGGATTACAGAGATGGAAGGAACAATTTAACAGGGCCTACTAGACAATATCAAGAGACAGACACATTTGGATTAAGGGTGATCATAGGACGAGTCTTAACAGTATACAAGACAATAGGAACAGCAGATAGAAAGTAAAAAAAAATAAAATAAAATAAAATAAAATAAAAACATAGTTGGCAGATAGAGAGTAGTCTATAAATAGATGTTAAGATATAGATTAGTTGTCACAGATTACACGGGGCCTTTAATGAAGGAAATATAGTGCGTCCACTTGGCCTCATATTTCTCCACCTGGCTGATGAGTCTAAAGGAGAGTCGTTCGTGTGCTGCCACAATTCCCAGATGGGAGAACCATACATTGGTGTGTGGTAGAGTGGCCGACCTCCACTCTGTTACCATGAGCTTTCTACCCAACATCAGGGCTGTCTGGACCCACTCTGCCCGTGCTCGTGGAAGGGCTTTTAAAGGAGTAGGGTCTCCCAGAACAAAGAGGCTTGGAGAAAATGGGATGTCTGTTGTTATTATAAGTTTGATATTCTAATATATAGCTGTCCAGAATTCTTGTGCAACACGGCAAGACCACAGCATGTGGATAAGTATACCCGGGCCCTCCCCACACCTCCAGCAGTCAGGGCTGTCTCTTAGTTTTGCCCTGTATAACCTTGAGGGGGTCCAGTATACCCTTTTAATTATTTTGAACTGTACTAATATTGTCCTGAGTTCCCGTGATGTTTTCTTATAATTCCTTAAAATGCTTTCCCACTCCTTACTGGTAAAGGTAAGATTAATTAACTTTAAATTGGATCCCAAACCATCAGAGTGTTTAGTCAACAACAAGTAATATTTTGAAGCTTCATGGCCTGTGCCAAACACCTTAACTATATCCGACAGTACATCTGAACTAGGCGGGGTTGTGGAGATAGACCCAAAAGTTTGAGACAAGAGGTGTCTTAGTTGAAGATATCTCCAGAACTGCTGTTGGGGGAGGCCATACTGTTGCACAAGCGCCGTGAATGATTTCATCGTACCACCTTCATTATATAAATCTCCTATAACCAATATTCCTTTTCCCTTCCATTGTGTCTTCAACTTGGGATTCAACCAGATACTGGCTGCTAAGTTCAGGTGGGGATTGAATTTGAGTCTTATTGAGATTTGTTTCCAAATCCATTGAGTGTTGACAACTATCGGATGGGTCATAGCTTCTGTAGGCAGTGCAGCGGTTATAAGATGGAGGGGAGGGAAAGCATCACAAAGTGTACTTTCGATGCCAAGCCGGGGGGGGGGGGGTAAAGTCCAGTGGGCAAGATGCCTGAGACCAAATGCTTGGTAGTATAACAGTAAGTTTGGGATACCCAGCCCACCCTGGTCCACTGGCCTTTGTAGTTTTTTCAAATTAAGTCGGGGGCGTTTACCATCCCAGAGGAATCTGCTACATAGCTTGTCAAATTGTTTGAAATATTTAAGCGGGATTCTCACTGGGAGTGCTTGCAGAATGTAATTGAACTTCGCTGTACAGGTCATTTTCAAAACCTTAGCTTTCCCCCATAGTGACAAGTAAAAAGTAGTCCATCTTTCAATGTCTGCACTAAATTGACTCAGTAGAGGCTCGATGTTGACCTTCACTAGATCATCTAATTTAGGGGGGAAAGTCACACCCAGGTATTTAATGCCATTGCTGGGCCAGGAGAATTTATCTCCCTGGAACAAGGTCTTGGGGCAGTACGAGGTTAAGGGGAGGGCTTCTGATTTTTGCCAATTAACTTTGTAACCTGATAAATGAGAGAATCTGTCTATAATTGTAAGCAGTGCAGGAAGGGAGCGCTCAGGGTCTGAGACTAGAACTAGGATGTCATCCGCGTAAAGCATCAGCTTGTGTATTGATTGACCAATTTGTATCCCTGGGAATGCCGGTTCTAATCGAATGGCCGCTGCCAGTGGTTCCAGAGCAAGTGCAAGTAGGCCCGGAGAGATGCCGTCGCCCTGCCTGGTCCCCCTACCTAGCTCAAACCAGGGTGAGATCAGGCCATTAGTTTGCACAGCAGTTTTGGGATGTGTGTACAGGAGTTGTATCCAGGTGATGAATGTATTGCTAAAACCAAATGACTCCAGGGTGAGGAATAGGTAAAGCCACTCAACCCTGTCGAACGCCTTTTCTGCATCCAGAGATATGGCCGCTGAGGGGGAGTTCGCATCAAGAGTGGCCCACATAATGTCTATCAGGCATCTGATGTTGTCAGCATAGCTACGTTTGGGGATAAAGCCCACCTGATCAGGGTGGATCAGGGTAGTGATGACTTTGTTGAGTCTGTTGGCTAGCAGTTTCGATAGCATTTTCATCATAGCCAAGCAATGAGATGGAACTGTAGCTTTTACAATCTACTGGATCTTTACCATTTTTTAAAATTACAATAATAACTGCTTCCATCAGGGAGGGGGGAAGGGAGCCATTTTGAAACGCTTCTGTGTACATATCTAATAGCATGGGGGCTAACTCCAGTGCATAGCACTTGTAGAATTCAGCTGTGAAGCCGTCAAGGCCAGGGGCTTTACCTGATGGTAGGCTTCTAGTGACCTCTACTATCTCCTCAACAGTGATGGGCTCATCTAATAACTCACACTGCTCATCAGACAGAGTGGGGAGGTTCAGACTACCAAGGAAGGTTCGGATTTCCTCACTGTTCGCCTGCAATTCAGAAGTATATGTTACCGGCCTAGACCTAGGGGAATCTGGGCGGTAGCAATGATCCACAGACAGTGGGTACTGTGGACTGGTGAGGTGAGCTGGGTAGATAAACTGTGGATCATAGAAGAGAAACGCATGAGTCCATGTTCACTCCAGCTCGAACCAGTTTATTCTGAGCAGGTTAGGAAGCTGGGAGTAGCTTGACTCCGGGGATCCACAGAAGCGCTACAGCGCCCTCTACTGGCTTGGTGGAGAAACACCCTTACTGCATTGCAATCACGTATCTAAGTTAGATCTCAATCTAAAAAATAGGGGGGGTATAGTTTTTAAGATAAACTTTTCATTGAGGCTATTTCAATCCCTTACACTCTCCCCTGCTTTAGAGATGTCTCCTGACATCTAGAACAAAACTAACGTCCTTTAGTCAGTGTCCCTCATGTTTCTAGCATGTCCACACTGCTTGCGTAGGATAGTAACAGATTTCAGGGATAACTGGGTAGGTCGGACTGGAGTATGGCAAACAGGACAGTATGACATTTGCTCCAAGTCTCCATGGTTGGTAAGTGGGCTGCCCTAGCTGGTCGTACATGAGGATATCTTTGGGTCTGACTTCTCGGGCAGACCTTCTCAGACTTGGCTCCTCGTCACCCGCTGACTCTGAAACAGACTCCATGATCATCCCAGGCTCCTCATCTGTTCCTTGGTCGCCGGTATCATTGTCCTCCGGTTGCTCCTGAACATCCATCGATGGAGGCATGTCAACCACAGGTGTTGGTACTCGTAATGGCTCTGGAGGTTCGTCTAGCGACCTCTCATCAATTTCAGCCTCTTGATGCCATGGCCGATACGCTGGTGCTACAGCTCTGAGCTCCCTGTGAGACTCAGCCTGACGGGGTGGACCTGTCATGGTCTCCCTTCGGTACACAGGCAAGTGTCGGAGGTTATATGAGAATTCTTCCTCATCCTCAGATTCACTAGAGTCTGCTGCCTCCCTGTAGCTTGCCTGTAGCTGTCTTGGTCTTTGTTTTCTCGTTTACTTTCCATGACAGTCCTGTTCATGTTCAAGTGGCAAGTCACTCACTGGTAGGAGGAGATTACGGTGAAGCGTACGGTGGGTCCCGTTCCCTGTTTGTACTCGGTACACAGGTCCGTCTTCAAGCCTTTCAACCACACGGAGAACCTTATCCTCCCACTATGCACGAAGTTTGCCTGGGCCACCTCTCTCTGACAGGTTTCTGACAAGCACATGATCCCCAGGTTGAAGCACAACTCCTTTGACACCTCGATCGTAGTGACGTTTTCCTTTCATTGAGCTCTTTTTGCTGTCTTCCGAGGCGATCTTGTATGCTTCCTGCATCCTAGGAGCCCATGTCTCTGCGTACTTCTCTCGCGTCTGTATCTCCTGCTCCGGTTCATGGTTGAAGAGCAGATCAATAGGCAACCTGGAGCTCTTCCAAACAGGAGATAGAAGGGTGAGTAACCTGTTGCTTCATGCCGGGTGCAATTGTAGGCATGGACGATGTTTGGCAAATGATCTTTCCACTGAGCTTTCTTTTCCTCCTGTAGAGTGCGGAGCATCTGGAGAAGTGTCCTGTTCAGCCGCTCAACAGGGTTCCCCTGCGGGTGGTAGGGAGTGGTTCGAGATTGGGCGATCCCCGCCAGCTGTTGGAGTCGATAGAAGAGCTTGTTCTCAAACTCCCTGCCTTGATCATGGTGCAGCTTTTGAGGGAAACCAAAACGTGGGATGAAGTCATAGAAAATCTTCTCCGCCGCCATCTTTCCCGATTTGTCCTTTGTCGGATAGGCTTGTGCGAACCGCGTGAAGTGGTCTACGAGGACTAAAATGTACTCGTAGCCTCCTCGACTTGGTTCAAGGTGGAGGTAGTCCACACAGATGAGCTCGAATGGACCATTCGTTATAATGGAGCCCATTGGTGCTTTCTCTGGAATGGTGGGCCGCTTCTGCTTGATACAGGAACACCGGCGGATGACGTAATCTTCAATCTCTCGCTGCATGAATGGCCAATAAAACCGCTGCCTTGCCAGGTGGGTGACCTTGTCAGCCCCGATATGCCCCATGTCGTTGTGCAGATGTTTCAGGACTGTTGACTTGAGTGTATTGGGAAGGACCAGTTGTTTATGTTGTCCTGTCTGTCTGTACAGAATCCCTTTGTCCAGTTTGAGTTTGTTCCATTCATGTACTAGTCCTCTTGTTTCTGGTCCCATTTGTCTTTTGTCTTGCTCATTCGGATTCCATCCCCTCCTTTTCAAGGATATCACTTCCCAGATGGCAGCGTCGTTTTTCTGGGCTGCTCTGATATCCTCTGGAGTGCACATGGGCGTGCTCGTCGGCAGGGAGTCATCACTAGAACGCAGTTGCAATGCTGCCACCTATGGCACATCTTCCTCTCTTTTGGCATGTTCCCCCTGCCAGATGGCAGAGATGATATCAGGGGGCATGATCTCTGTGTACTCCCTTATGTGGTCTTGGAGTTTTAATGGATACCGGGACAGAGTATCTGCATCGATGTTCACCCTGCCTTGCCTGTACTTGAGCGTGAAATGGAAGTCAGCTAACTCACCCACCCAGCGGTGCCCGACTGCATTCAATTTAGCTGTGGTTAAGACATAAGTAAGGGGATTATTATCTGTATAGACAGTAAATGTGGGGGCGTAGTACAAGTAATCCCTAAACGTATCACAGATTGCCCACTTTAAGGCAAGGAACTCAAGCTTGCTAGAATGGAGGTGATAGTTCTTTTCAGCAGGCGAGAGTGACCTTGATCCATATGCAATAACCCGGAGCTTGTTTCCATGTTCCTGATACACCACCTCTCCCAGGCCTTCATTGGATGTGTCGGTGTGTAAGACGAACGGTAAATTGAAATCTGGGTAAGCCAGGATGGGAGGATTGGTCAACATGTCAACCAGGCGGGACACCACGGCACTGTGCTCAGGGGTCCATTGGACGGGTGTCTTAGATGGCAACTGGCCACCCTTGGTGCCTTTCAGTGTAGCCTGGGCGGACCTAGATTGGGCAGTTCGCTCACTGGACTCTGTAGGGTTCTCTTGCAGTTTGAACAGAGGGCGTGCTATTCTGGAGAAATCCTGGATGAAGGGTCGATAGTATCCCAGGAATCCCAGCAGAGCACGGACTTCTCCGATGTTCTTCGGCTCTCTCTCCTTCAGCTGAAGCACTGCTTCTAGGTCTTTTGGGTCTACCTGAACACCTTCACTCGACACCAGACGCCCAACATATCTCACTTGGCGCTTGAACAATTCACATTTATTTGTGCATAACTTAACACCATGCTCTCGTAGCCGGCACAGTACTCTTCTTAGATCCTGCACATGCTCCTGAAATGTTTTGGAGAAACAGAGTACATCATCCAGGTATGGAGAACAGCACTTGTTCCTCAGACCATCCAGTACTCCTTCCATACATCGCTGAAATGCTGCCGGAGCATTGGTGAGGCCAAAAGGAAGGCGGAGCTACTCATACAGCCCCCAAGGCGTGCTAAAGGCTGTCAGGTGCCTGGAACCCTCCTCAACGAAGCCCTGATGGTAGGCACTGTCTCGGTCGAGTATGGAAAACCATGAGTAGCCTCCGAGGTTATCCAGTAGGTCTTGAATCCTTGGGAGTGGGTGACGATCAGGAACGGTTTTGCTGTTGAGCCCACGGAAGTCCACGTACAGACGTAAGCTCTTGTCTTTTTTTCTCACGCAGACCACAGGAGAAGAGTACGGTGAAGTTGACTTCCTGATCCATCCATGATCAAGCAGGTTCTGCACATAGTCCTTAACTTCCTTGTACAGTGGTTTTGGGATGCCATTGTAGGACTTTTGAACTGGTGTTTCATCTTTCAGATGGATTTTCAGTTGCAGGTTTGGAATGCAACCTACGTATATCTGCATCATTCTTGGCAAACACATTTGACTCATGGAAGAGCATGTCACGGACTATCTGCTGTTCATTTTCTCCAAGGTGTGACAAGTCAACTGGTGGGTGCCATTTTTCCTCTGTAGTCTGTGTGTTTGAGTGTGTGTCATCCCTTTTCCTTGTGTTGTTGACTTCATCTGAGTTCACTTGGGCAGAGCAGGTTTGGGCGGTGGGCTCAGGACTCAAAGTGGGACACCTGACAGGTTTTACGTCAATGAATTCCTCGAGGGTCCCTAATGCTGTTCTCTGTGCTAAATAAATATCATGTCTAGTGGAGTTCTGGATCGGGACTTTGGTGCATTTTGATGATCCACTAGGCACATCTACGAGAGAGGGAAACAGCTCTAAACCCTCGGGGCAGTTACTGTCTAAACTCGGCTGAAACAACATTTTCCCCCCACCTGGCTACCCCCTCACTCTGCATCTCACTTCTCTGATTTGTCCTGCAGGAATAACAACACCCTTCTTCCCAACTCTCACACTACACTGGGGTGGGGCTTTCTCATGGGTTGTTATCTGGAGAATGGAGATGATGGCCTCTACTGTACTCTCAGTAACACTCAAAGCTTCCTTAAGAATAGCTATAACATCTACTCTATTGCCCTGTTCTGTGTTCTCTCTGATAATCTCTGCGATCACATTGCTACCTAGTAGGGGATTGTTACAATTCTGACTGATCATTACTGGCACTCGGATTGTCACATACCCATGCTTTCATGCTACCTAGCTGAAGGTCAATTTCTGCCCAGCCGTCCAAGGGAACTTCTGTACCATTTGCGGCTGATACTTCGAGATCAAAAGGCAGGGATGTGAATGGCTGGATTCTGACATGGGGTAACTCTTTCTCAATCCATGTTCTTCCCACGATGGTCACCTGAGCTCCGGTGTCCAGTAGCATTTGGAAAGGGATGTCATTGACATAACAGGAGACCATACATCGCTCTCCTACTAGCTGAGCTACACGTTTTCGTGAGGTTTGTTGACCTGGTGGGTTTGGTGCGGTGGTTTTGACCTTTACTGGTGAGGGCCTCTCGCTGCTGAAGGTCGTCGGCTGCCCTTTTCCAACCACCCCCCCCCCCGTTTCCTGACGTCTTCCTTTGCAGTCAGCCGATGGCCCGATGTCCTGCCTGGCTGCAGATGAAGCAATGAGGACAGTTCACGTTGCCATTTTGGACACAGTCATTGCACCTACCCTTGGATTCAGTGACTGGTGGCTGGGAACGAGTCATCATTTGGGTCGGGCCTCCAGGACTCACATTCTCAGCAGGTTTCACCATCTGAGGCATGTGCTGAGTCAAAGCGGACACTTGTGCCGTCAGCTCGGAAATAGCTGCACGGTGGGCCTGTAATTCAGAGTCAACTGCCGTAGGTTTAGTCTGTTCAGTATTGTGTTGAGCTGCACTAGCAGTCACTGGTCTGGTTTTGGCTGGTATACCTTGACGTTTGAGTCTCTCTTCCTCCTCACTGGTTGCTTTGGTAATCTGCTCTAAAAGGAAGTCATCACTAACCTGCATGTTTGAGAGGAAAGGCTTTAAATCACATCTGACATGGCTGTTCTTCTCATTGAACCCTTGGTAGAGTGTGTGGAGGAATGTTCCCTGTACTAGCTTTGCATCATAGCTAAACCCTGCAGCAGGTTGTTGCGACTCAAAGAGAACCCTCTGCTTTAAACATATGACTCTATACAAAAACTGTTGTGGGGTCTCTTTGTCATGCTGTCTAGCATTGCTCAACTCTTGATAAAGCTCAGTAACATTTTTGTCTCTGATGTGAGAACGGAGAAACCTCTTTAACCCTTCTACTGTAAGATCATCCTTGTTGCTTAACATTTCTCTAAACACACCAGGTTTAGTGATCTTAAGTACAGTTCTGATGATCTCTGACTCACTAAACCCGTCTCGCAACCCCTCATCAATCTGTTTGTTCGGACTACCATATGGAATCTCAGAACCAGCATCAGACAATTGACCACCATGTAACTTGAACTCTCTGCGAGGTAAAAGGGTTGCTACATCAGACCATCTTACCACCTGACCTGTGACAGCAGAGGGTAAACGCAGGGGAGTCCCCCCACCAGCTTGGCGGCTGGAATCTGGAGTGGGAGGCTCTCCCGATGGCGTGGAGCTGGCCCTGCGCTCCGTGAAGGGGTCGGTGTTAATGTCTCTGTCCATAGTAGCGGTGTGAGTGTGAATGTCTCCATCTGTACTAGTTGAGTGTGTGGCAATGTCTTTGTCCGTTGAGGTGGGATGTGAAGGCGATTCACCCCCAGTCATGGGAGGTATGGCTTTGCCCACTCCAGCAGAGTCTGTGACTTGGGCAAGCAGCATCTCATCAGTCAGGTCAGTGAGGGCGAGGAGTTGACTCATACCCTCATCTTCCATTTCTTTAAGCTTCTTGCCCCTGACGTAGTCAACAATCAAGTCGTAGAGCTCTGAGTCACTAAGCTCTTCAACCGCAGTCTCTGTGCCAGAATCAAATGCATTTGCCACGTCCTGCAGCTGATTGTCACTCAAACCTGAGAGTTTCTTCTGTATCTGAACGATCAGCGTCCGCCGAGGAGGTACACTCAACATCTTGACTTGACACTTGTGGCCGTCACTCTCTGGATGACGCAAATTGCAGCCTTCCCTGAAGCTTCTGGGCACCGGATCTTGTCGTTGCAGTAACCACGTCCTCCTCTAGGTGGCGCTGAATCCCGGACGAGCCCCCAATTGTTACCGGCCTAGACCTAGGGGAATCTGGGCGGTAGCAAGGATCCACAGACAGTGGGTACTGTGGACCGGTGAGGTGAGCTGGGTAGATAAACTGTGGATCATAGAAGAGAAACGCATGAGTCCATATTCACTCCAGCTCGAACCAGTTTATTCTGAGCTGGTTAGGAAGCTGGGAGTAGCTTGACTCCGGGGATCCACAGAAGCGCTACAGCGCCTTCTACTGGCTTGGTGGAGAAACACCCTTATTGCATTGCAATCACATATCTAAGTTAGATCTAAATCTAAAAAATAGGGGGGGTATAGTTTTTAAGATAAACTTTTCATTGAGGCTATTTTCAATCCCTTACATATACAGGCTAGCGTAAAATTGTCTAAACTCTGCACTGATATCTGAGGAGTCTGATAATAGGGTCCCCCTCTGATCTCTAATCGCTGGTATGGCGCTCATTGTCTCCTTCTGCTTTATGTATCTGGCCAGAATTCTCCCTGCTTTGTCTCTCTCTTCAAATTGTTTTTGCCTGTCTCTGAATAGGGCAAACTCTGCTTTCTCAGTGAGAATGGAGTTAAAATGATATTTAAGATGTGTAAGTGAGGTTAAATTAGTAGGCGTCATGTTTTGTATATAGGCGGTCTCAGCTGTCTCAATTTGTTTTTCTAATTCAATTTGTTTAGCCATATTCCGTTTTTTCTTAAAAGAGGCATGTTGAATGACATGTCCTCTTAGGAAGGCTTTCATGGCTTCCCATGCTGTTCCCATTGATGGGGATGTTAGCAGATTAGTTTCCTTATAGAGGTTTATTTGGGCTTTTAAGGATTCTCTGAAGCCAGCATCCAGAAGAAGGCTTGAATTCATCCTCCATCTTGGAGTCCTATTCAACTTGTTAAAGGGGAGAATGCTGACCATTACGTGAGCGTGGTCTGAAATGTGAATACTACCAATACTAGATGATATTGCAGAGGATACAATGGAGTCTGAGATAAAGAGGTAATCAATCCTAGAGAGTGTGTCATGAGGTGGGGAGTAGTATGTATATTCTCTGGAAGTTGGATTATGTAGGCGCCATACATCTACCAGGCCCAGGTCCTTGCACATATCCTTCAATACACTCACTGACCTACGGGGTTTGGGCCTTGAAGGCTGACGATCCAGAACAGGATCCCACTGTCACCTGATTAAAATCTCCCCCCATGATGACTGGGTGGTCTCCTATCTCCCTCAATTTACACTCCAACCTACCAATAAAGGATGGGTCTTCAATGTTGGGCGCGTAGGCATTAGCTAGAATAACTGAGTGGCCCTGTATTTCAACTAGAACTACTAAGATCCTCCCTGAATCATCTGTGGTCTCCTTAATGCATTTATATTGGAGATGCTTATTAATCAGTATAGCCACCCCCCTATTGCGGCTAGATCCACACGCTACAGACACATATCCCACCCACCCAGTACGTAGTTTTCTTGCCTCCTGATCTAATAAATGCGTTTCCTGGAGAAACCCTACATCACAGTGTTTAGATTTCAGATAAGACAAAGCGTTTTTCCTCTTAGACCCTTAATATTATGTAGCTGGCTAATGACACTATGGTGTAAACAATTTCACACACGATGCAGGGACCACAACGCACACACGGCTGTTCATTTCCATGCTTTACTTGGAACTCTTCTTCTGTTGGTTACAACCCAGACAACAGCAATATAGAATACAGGTGCCACCTAGTGGTCACTGGTAGAATAGCATCATCCATACATAACACTTAACATTTAGCCTCAAGTAGCACACTCCCTTATGTGACTGCATACTGCGCGTGTGCAATATGTTTTTTCATACCCCTATCTGCCTTAGTAGACTCACACAAAAACAAGAAAAACACATAGCGTGGGCATTCAAAGAAACAAACACAAGAACAACTGTGAGTTGTGTAAACTCTGCCATGCAGTCTAACACTGCTTAGCTCTAAAACAAAACAGAATGGTCCGCGACTCGTAGAAATATGCTGCTCTCAGACCAAACCGGCATGGCTCTCAACTATTGCAGACGATTGAACGACGTCAACGCTCATGAACTAAAGAGCGAAATGGTAGCCTAATTTAACACATTTAACCATGAGCAAACATGTTAATGTTACCAACACTATGCAAATATGCAAAGCCTGTTTTCAACCTCGAGCAGAGTGCACTGACATAACAAAACTATTAGGCTGTCAGGCGAGTTAACGTTATGCTCTGCCTGCAACCAACTCCTTCACACGCACTCACCCCCCCTCCCATGTGGTCAGATGATTGCCCTACAACATTTAAAGCTAAAATCAAAATTCACGTCCAACAAATAGAGAACAGAAAAAAATAGCCTAATTCGGCTTTAGCCTAAGTGAAGAAATGAATACTAAAGTATAGGCTAATAAAATAAACCCTGATTTAGTCAGATAAACACAGGCCAGCTCATTGTAAAGTAGAACAGACGTTTCAAATGAGCTTGGACGTTACCTGTACGTTACGTCTTTGAGAGATTGGCAATCCTGCCCAAGGCTTGATTTAGGGGGGGAAAGTTATGTTCTAACGTTATGGGCAGTGAGGAACGATGTTCAGAAGTCTATGGCCCGTATGGATCAGTGGTCAAGTGTGTGGGCTCAAGTTAAGTCAAGTCACAGGGTCTGGATGTACTCTAGGGCTTTTCTTGGGTCCTCGAACTCATGTCGCTGTCCTCCCTGACCCTTAGGGTTGATGACCAACACTGCCGGAAAACGCAGGGAAAATGCAACTCGGCGTTCATGGAGCATCTCCTTGCATTGCTTGAATTGTCTGCGTTTATTATTCACCGCCTTTGCATAGTCAGGGAAGATCATGATGCGATGCCCTCTCCATTCCAATTTACCCTTGTTTCGGCTTGCTTGCATGCTCCGGTCACGGTCCTGAAAGCGCAGGAACCTAGACACAATGGCCCTCGGTGGTTGGTCGTCTGTTCTCCGTGGGGCTAGTGCGCGATGGGCTCTGTCCAGTTCCAAACCTTTGGGAAAGTCCAGACCCAAGATATCCGGGATCACCTCAGTTAGAAATGAGAGAGCCCCTTTATCCTCACAGGACTCGGGAAAGCCTACGAACACAAGGTTGTTGCGGCAGCCTCGGGAGTCTAGATCATCCACCCGCAGCCGGAGTTGCTCGAGTTCGGCCCGGGTGGCAGGCGGGTCCTTTTTCAGGGCCTTTTCGCTATCCTCCAGGAAGCCTGGCCGACCTTCGACGTCGGACGTGCGTGTGTTAATGGCAGTCAGTTTGGACTCCATGGAAGTGATGGTTCGTTGGATTTCATCAAGCTTGTTGTTGTGCCCAGTGGACATGTTTGTCAGGAGGGTGAATATATTCTTGATATCAGTGGCCACGTTGCTAGCAGTAGGCTCGTTGTCTGTGATGTTAGCAGTAGCGTCAGCCAACCCACCACGCTTGCTGCTGCTGCTAGGTCGATCAGGAGAGTCTGCTCTTTTTGACGTTGCGTTCTTTCCTTGGTGTTTCTTTTCTTTTCCCGACATTTCTTCGGTTGTAACTTCGTTTTAGCTCAGCAAATATTAACTATGACGTCGTTCAACTATAATTTAAAACTTATTTTAAAAGCCACGCTGGTCGGAGACGGTCTTCAAACAGCCATTCTCAAACTCCGCGTCACGTGACTCCCTATTGTCCTTTTCTTTAAAAATTCTTTATATAATACATTTTTCTTCTTACATGCCGACAGGATGTAGACGCATGTTCGCGCATACGCAAACAAATCGGGTTTCCGTAACAGATTGGGTAATGACAAGCTCTTTTTTTTTCAATTCCCCCCTTTTTCTCCCGAATTGTATCTGGCCAATTACCCCCTCTGTTTGACCTTAGTCCATGGGCCAGACGATATTTCGGTACACTCAAGGTGGCAAAACTTACTTATAATTTTTGAAAGGATCCATGTCTGTAGATGATATTTTGGTATGATAACCATTCCTGAGTGGCAGCTGTATCACAGTTATCAGCTCATGAAGTTAACCACCCGCTAAACTAAATTGCATTTTAGACGCTGGTGCATATCCTGGTTTAGCCTCATGGTCAGGAAATTTTTCAATGTTCTATAATATTGTCTTTGGTATCATTTTAAAGGGGACCTTCTTAGCTTTCATTCAAGCCTTGTTGTGGATATTTCTCACAAATATAGAGGTCACTTGAGCTCTTCAACCCGTCAATAACACATATCTTTCTGCAATTTTCGCCTAAACTATATACTTTCTTTTAGCCCTGTGGCATCTAGGAATATCAGGGACACAAAACACAAAAACTGGAATACTCACAGGACTGTAAAGATTCAGAAAATGTATAATATACCCATACTATTTCATTGTGTGAGGTGATTGTGAGCCTTAAATGAGAACTAGACCAAAGCCAGTTAGGTCACAAACTGGTCTCTATACATTTGTTTAAATACACAATCAAAATACATGATAAAAAGGAATACCATAGTGAGGTAATGAACTATTTTAATATTTTAAACAACATTGACATTTACATATACTTAGTCAATGATACATGTAATCCCATATCATTAGTGGGTATATGTAATGGTAATGGGTAGGGTAATGGGTATATGTGAATATGGTTACATTATTGTTATCAAGCTCTGGGTAACCAAGTCCAGAATCAACATCCTGTGCATCAATAGACTACTACCACAGTAATACCATCAGAATCATCACACTGTCATTCATCAAACTGCTCGTTTCTCTCATCATCTGACTCCCCAAGTTCAAAGTCCAGTTGTGGACCATCCTGCTGTTTTTGGTTACTGCAGGTCTGTAACCTGCACATGTCTGTGCATGGAAGTCCATTTGACAGGCACATGCAGCTTGGCATTTTGCTTGAATGCACACACTTGCATGTTAGCATTTCCAAGACCACATCTGGTGCAGGTGGGGAGCGCATCCAGTAAATGGCCAGCTTGCCTTCATCGTCTGTCCATCCGTACTCAGTAGGGCTTGGCACCACAGGGTTAGCCTGCAGACAGCACTTCCATATTGCTGCCTGATAGTTGGCTCGTTGAACATGCATAAAGAGACAGTCTCTACATGGTGGCAGCTGGCTGGACTCAACCTCTCCCCTTTTGGTGCAGAAGAGCTGGTAACGCAGTTTGTTCACCTCAGCAGTGCTGCTATTAGCAACATACATCCAACAGGTGAACTGCTCAATTTTCTGGAACAGCTCATCACTCACATTCCATGTCTGTCCCAGTTGACTAAGAGTCTCTTGGCAGGAAGTGTGCTTTCTCACTATCTTCAGGGCATTCAGCTTCCCTCGACCAGCGAATGCACTGACAGTGTCGCAGCCTGTGAAGGCATGTAAGCCAATTAGGCTGTCACAGATGCTGTCTCCAAGTGAACTTGCCAGTTTGGTGATGTCGACAAACCGTGTGCGGTTCTGAGTCCCACACTTCTGGTAGATGGGACAGGTGATGTCCTTCTGGAAGCCAAGACAAAGCACCATGACATCAGTGTCCTCAGCTGTGATGATAACTGACTTTGAGCCCGCATTTGCTGCATGCAATGCATGCAGGAGCAGACGGGTGTCAGCTTCTTCATGTGTGGAGTGCAGTTCTGCTGCTTCCTCACACCCATCTTCTGTCAACTTGTAGCAGGTTTCCTCACAGGTCATGTACAACACCTTGCCATGCAGCATAGTTCTGTATCGTGGGAGTTTCCACTCTTCCACCAGAAACTTGATGAGACTGGTCTTGTTGGAGGAACTGCACAGAAATTTTCTCCACTGCTGGATGTGGTGTCCCCCTGCAAGATTCTTGTACTGGAGAGTGATGTCTCCACCCCGGTTCAGTCGTTCAGCATCTTTGATCGAAGTCTGGTGATAGACATAAAAAACAACATCAATCCTCCCACTCTGTGCTCCCTCATGGAGGACCTGGGTCAAGGCTGACTCTGCCACCTGTGCAAAGGTTTTGTTGTTGCCATTCATTTTTTGGACCAGGCTCATCCCATCAATGATGGAAGTAGATGGGATTGGGATGTCTTCTGCAGGAGATACATTCTTTTCAAGCTCTCTGGCAAGTGCAGCCTTGTTTGTTTTTCGTAAGGACCCATCAGCATTTGCCAGTGCCCATGGTAGTGGGCCCAATGGGTAGGCAAGGACATCCTTCAGATTCACCTTCCTGCTTTCAGCCACCAGGATCATGTGACTGAAAAGGTTTCTATCTGCCTTCAGAACCACATCCTGTGCTTTCTTTCCATGAGCTTGTTTTGTGCTGACATTGGAGAATGTTTTCAGACTTTGCTTGGTCATCTTGTCGTGGAATTTCACAGGTGGTGGGTCTGCATCTAACCTTGTTTGCTGGAATGCTTGGTAGGCCTCTTCTCCTTTCTCAAGAGCTCTCAAGAGATCTATGGTCACATCAGGTGGAGCCATGTTGCCAGTGGAGAGGCTAACCAAATCAATCTCATCAGGGGACATAGGATTGAGCCAGTTATTCTCCATAAGGTCCATGAGAAACTGGACATCTGCTTCATCTCTCTTGATCCTTGGACTCTGTAGATCTGGATGAGACCATTTGCACCTGCCTTGACCTGTCAGGTCTCTCAGCTGTCTGAGGTACATGCGTCTATACTCAGCTGTGAGATAATATTTGGTCACAGCTCCTGGCTTCAAGCTGAATCCCTTTGTCCCTCCAGCTGTTTGGGTGTCTTTGTTCACCATTTCTTCTATAGCTTGGTCAACAGGGATTCGGCCAAAGGGATTGGTGGAGCCCAGTTGGACTGAGAAGCCTCCTTCCATGAATTCTGTGTACACATCTGGGTGTGTGATGGGCAGCTCAGACATCTGGGCGTAGTAGTAGGGGAGATAGCGTGCATAATTCATCCTGTCATAAGCAAAGCACCATGGGATCATTGCTCGAATGCTAGCCAAGTGTAGCCTCCAGTCTCCCTCTCTGGATGCTCAGATGAGCCCCAACAAGATTTCAACCATGTCCAAATAGGACATCCAGAAGTTCGAGAGGCTGCCGTTTCCACCTCTAAGGAACTCACGGTAGACTTCAAATAGATTCATGATGCGTGTACAAGAGCTGTTCTCGAGGACCTCCTTCAAAGCATGTTGTGAGACTTCTTTCCCAAGGCTGTCAATGGTCTTCAGTGTCTCATTCAGGTGAACCATGTCATTCCTGTGAGTTTCTTCCAACCAGGACAGGAAACCATTCAAGGTCAGTCGCATGAGAGCCTCATACAGGAGCTTGTGTAGTCGCACTGCCCTGTTGTACTTGCGGCCATCCATAACACCAGCAATTGAGCCTTCTGCAATCATGCCAGACTCAATGCAGAGGTCTTTGAGTCCAGCATCTTGGAAACGCTTTCCTATTATTGCCAGCAGTGTGCAGATGGTGTGGAATACCCCAAGCCTAACGATGATATCATGGAACTTGTCATGGTGTTTCCATGTGATCTCGACAGCCTTCGCATACAGGGCTTGGTCAAAGACACAGACAATCTTCCTCGGGCCTAAGCACTGCATGATGCTCAGTGACTGGTTAAGCACCTCGTTGACAGTAGACATTTGTGTCGCTGGAGCATTGATGGTAGGCAGATAGCCTATATTGTCGGGGATGACCGTCATCTCTCCTCGAGTCAGGATGTTGAAGCCTGTCCAGCTGCTGACTGACTGTTCTTCTTGTTGTGACATGCGTGCTAGGACCCAAAGAAGGTTTTTCTCTCTGGCAAGCTTAGTATTGGCTGTAGTATCGGCATCTGACTTTTTGCTTTGTGGTGGCCCTACCCGTTGTCCAGCATTGTAAGTTGGTAACATTGGTGGGGGTCCATCAATGCTTCTCTTCTTTGTTTTGGGAACAGTGGGCAGGGCAGTGTTGATCTCTTCCATCTGTGAATAGGACACACTGTGACCAAGTCGGTTGAGGATGTTTATCAACTCTACATTTCCTGTCAACGATTTGACACTGAATGGCAGAACAATGTGCTTTGAAGGCTTGGTATTTCCACATGTCACTGCATATACTATGTCATGGCCAAATGACTGCAGAAGGCACTGCACTCTCTGGGATGCAGGATCAGGATCATTTGAGCCTGTGAGTAGAGAGTACAGGAAGATAATGAGCGACTCTGGAATGGTAGGACATTCTGCTTCTGGTTTGACTTCAGGCAGCCAGGTTTGAGGAACATCTTGACTTTTAATGTCTGCTCTCAATTTGATGGCTGCTTTGGCTATAACATCTTGTGCACTGACCCTTTTCAGGGTCTGCAGCTCCCTTTTGAGAGACTGATTTTCTTTGGCAAGTTCCCTCATGGACAAGTTATCGGGATAGAGGAGGAATGTTCCTTTCTCATCAGGGAATATCTGCAAGGCTCCAGCAAACTCACTCTCCAGGTTTTGCCTTATGTGCTTCTTGGTTGATTCCCTGACTTGGGCAATGCCTTGGGAGTTCATTGAAGCTACCAGTCTAGAAGAGAGATCAGTCATTGTCATCACTTGAGGATTGCCAAAAAGCTCCATCCTGATGAAGAGGAACAGCTCATTGTATGCCTTATTCACAGCAGCTTCATACTGGGCTGCAGCATCATCATCTTCATTGCTGGCAATCTCTCCTTTGGAAACCTCTTCTTTGGTGTAAAGTCTATAGCATGACCTGTGGTAGTGCCCTTCAGCTGCTACAAGGTCTCTACTCACAATGGCAAGGATTCTGCTGTCCCTTTTCTTTGTGGCTGCACTCCTGATCTTTGCATCAGCTCGCAGTTCTCGACACTGCACCAGTACTTCTCTCGTATTCTGTCTCTTGGAATATTTGCTGTTTTTCTGACAAAATATGCACTCTGCATCATAAGTCCTAGATGTACTTGGAGCATGTCGAGCTACTTTCTTAGATTGTTTCTCTTCAGCAGAGACACAACTTTTCTTTTCTTTTGCAAGGAGGCCATCAAGAATTTGCTTCATAGTGAAGATACTGCGACACTTTCTGTGGTAGTAGATTGCTGGAATCTGTCCCTCAGGAATGTCTTTTGCCAGTTTCAAAACTGGTGCATGATTTCGTATCTGAGCTGCCCTGAGCAGAGTTCTCCATGAGTCAACACTTTGTAGTGAAACCAGCTTATCTGTATCATCAGAACAGTGGATAATGCACTCCACCCGTGGGCGCTTTGGTATTGGGTAAAAACTTGCTTGTTCACCAGTGGCCATATTCAGTCAGTTTTCACCTGCCACATACAAACAAATACATGTAACTTAGGTGTATGAACACTACTAAAACAAAGTTTACTTTGCTTCACCAGCGTCATATTACCATTATCTATCTTACATAGCCACAAATAGATACATTACCTAGTTGCTATGCAACAGCTGTATTTTGTCCACATGAGGCCGCTAAAATCAACACAAGATGAAAGTTCCTTGTAGCCACTTTAACTAATCATATTAACATTTACATTAAAAGAACATGCTAACATTATGGGAAATTAGCTTACAATTTTCTCCAGAGTGAGACAAGAAGATAGATACCAGTTTCCTCTATATGTGTTTAGTAGAAAGCTATCTGGCTGCACGTTAGCCTAGCTTAGCACAATGAATGGAAGTACACAGTACTGGTTATCCTTGGTTGTTGGCCAACTAAGAACTGTCCCAGAGTTTAAGCTAGGCTAATCAGTACCAGGGGTGTTGAAATGCTATATTTGTAAAAATCTGGGCAAATACACAATCGTGAGAGGCACAGAAACAGGTTTCCTGAAAGAAAAATGAAATAGCTGCTCATTTGGAAAGGTTATCATGTATTATTTTACTTCTGTTAGTGTACCAAATAAAATGGCACCAGTGAAGTTGTGTCACCTTGGGTGATATCGATATCTGGTCTGACCCATGGACTAACTGGCTTTGGTCTAGTTAGTTTCTTAGTAATAATGCCCTTCTAATTTAAGGCTCACAATCACCTCACACAATGAAATAGTATGGGTATATTATACATTTCCTGAATCTTTACAGTCCTGTGAGTATTCCAGTTTTTGTGTTTTGTGTCCCTGATATTCCTAGATGCCACAGGACTAAAAGAAAGTATATAGTTTAGGCGAACATTGCAGAAAGATGTGTGTTATTGACGGGTTGAAGAGCTCAAGTGACCTCTATATTTGTGAGAAATATCCACAACAGGGCTTGAATGAAAGCTAAGAAGGTCCCCTTTAAAATGATACCAAAGACAATATTATAGAACATTGAAAAATGTCCTGACCATGAGGCTAAACCAGGATATGCACCAGCGTCTAAAATGCAATTTACTTTAGGGGGTGGTTAACTTCATGAGCTGATAACTGTGATACAGCTGCCCCTCAGGAATGGTTATCATACCAAAATATCATCTACAGACATGGATCCTTTCAAAAATTATAAGTAAGTTTTGCCACCTTGAGTGTACCGAAATAGGAAATTTTGGGCTCTGGCCCATGGACTACCTGTCCCAGTCGCTGCTCCACCCACCCTCTGCCGATTCGGGGGGCGCCCCGACCGACCAGAGGGGGCGCTAGTGCAGCGACCAGGACAAATACCCACATCCGACTTCCCACCCGCAGACACGGCCAACTGTGTCTATAGCGATGCCCGACTAAGCCGGGGATAACACGGGGATTCGACCTGGCGATCCCGTGTTGGTAGGCAACGGAATAGACCGCTACGCTACCCGGGCTTAATGACAAGCTCTTGTAATGGGGAATGAGAGACAGCCTGCCACTCTGTGTGAATAGGCCCGGTGCATTAATGTCGCGCTGCGGTGTGTCTGTTTGCATAAGAACTTTCGGTACAACCGGATGCTTACGTCCAACTTAATCATTTTTTAGCTGCTAATTTGAGACTTGGGAGCAGTGTGTGTGTAACCATGGTCAAATTAACCCAGGTTAAGATAACCTATATATAATTACAGTTGAATCATAATAGTGTAGTGGTTATAGGGATACATAATTCCCCTTATTGAGCTAGTAGGAACGTTTGTTTACAGCTGCTGTTTTCTCGGTTCGTGTTTACAGTGACACACTTCCGCTGCGCGGGTTTTTGTGGTTGTTGTTATGGTGAAGGAATAAATGGTGCACGTTGTGTAGTCGAAAGAGAAAGTTGTCACGACTCCTGATTGAGCTCCTCTACAATAGATAAATAAATGAATAATCATAATTATTCAATTTGCAAATAAATAGTAAACAGTAGATAAGTAATTCATGGTATCGATAAATTCATATTCATATTGTTGGTTCAGATTGCTATTTCTTAAAACGCAGTGCGTGCAGTGCTGATTAGCCAATCAGCTGCCTTGCTCGAAAGGGAGAAAGTTCCAGAACTAGCTAGGATTCAGAACGCCAGGCAAACGCTTGAGAGAAGCCACTAGAACGAGAGCTGAAGATAAAAGATTCTACTTTGAAATTGCAGTGAGCTACAACTGTTTCTTTCTTTATCCAAATTGAGTATTTTGTTTGGTTTAATCATCCTCCGGACCCTGGGTTTTGTGTTGTGTCCGAGTATCATCCAGGACTTGGTGAGTCAATTGCTAACTAGCCAAACTTTTCCGTTTTCAATGTCTGTGTGCATAGGCTAGTTAAAGCTATAAGTAGCTCAGTTTTATGCTGTAGATCATATTTTGTGTAAAGATTATTGAGGAGCTACGTTTTTCTTTTGTAAACCGAATTCAGAATGTATTTTTCTTTTGTGCAAACCGAATTGATAAGCTAGCTATTTCCAGTTAGGCTGCAGCAGCATGGTGTATTAGCACAGAAAATTGACCTGCGTCACAGCTAGCTACATGCAGCCAGGCTGTAGTAGCATCGTGCACAAGCATAGGAGATTAAACTGTGTCACGTGTTAGCGGTTGGTAGATTGACTATGTCAATCGGTACTTCTGTTGTTTTCTTTTGATTATTTTATTGAGAGATATGTAAACTAATGTCTTTGCATGTGTGATGTGCCTGTTATAGTACAGGCCAGGTTTTTTTTTTGGATTGGGAAGATCGCGCTTGTTGTTTCATACCCCAAGCTGGAAACAAGATGGCGAGCCACCCATAGGAGACCTGCTGGACCCACGTGGTATGTCTGCGGCTGCAGACAGCTCATTCTCAGGACAGTAGCCTACAGATTAGAGCACCTGGATTGTGGTAGGACTGAAATTTCCAGTTTGTTACTGCAAAACGCGGTTGGACTCAGTGGAGCAACAACGGACTTTCCAAAAAGGACTGATTATAGCCTACATTGATTATTGATTTTGATTGTTGATCTGATATTGTATTGTTAATTGCTGTATCGGCTGACTTTATTACTCATTCATACTGTTCATGGGGTAATGCAATTGTGTGTTACTTTTGGAATTCTGATTTACTGGTTAAGTAACTTAGGTTAATGGAAATTAGAACTGAAACTTAAAGGCCTAATAGAACAAAATAGAACATAAAACAAATTAACATAATTTGTCAACTCAAACAAGAGATAACTTCAAACTACAATTAAAAGGATCCTAAATTAGAACTAAAATATCTATCTAAAATATCTGAAACTCAAAATAGTGGTTTAATAAGGGTTAAATCATAAAGCAAGAGGTTTCAAGGAATTTATCCATTCTCATTATTTTATTATGTAATTGTGTATGTTTCTCTGTCTATGTTTACAATTCTTTATATAAAAACAAGTCGGCAGTTCAAACTCTATTCCCTGGTCTGTGGTCTCCAATCACTTGATGCTGGTTATAAACTGCTCTTACGATCTAGAACTGGTCCTAGTCAACTGTCAACATCTACAGTGCTACACGTGATACCAAAGGACAGACAAAATGATTATGCCCATTTATCCCGGTGCACAGTGGGTGCCAAAATTTCAAAGCCCTTGTAGTCAGGCTAGATATGGGGAATGGAAGGAACAGCTAAACGGGCTTTTGGAAGTACAGAAGTTGACTGAACCCTTAAAGGTGAGCATTTTAATGGGAGCATTAACTGGGATGGCCAAACGTCAATTAGTGTGATTGCAATAGGGCAGCGTGATACAGCTGCTAAAATATTTGCTTCATTAGATAACCTTTATACAGAAAAGATCCCTATGCCGGTATTGAGATCTCAATTCTTTAGTTGTACACAAAAATCAGATAAATTAGTGCAAGATTACATACTGCTCAATCCTGTGGCCCAAGTCCAGCCAGAAGATTGAGTGGGAGACCATCAACTCTGACCTTCTCCTCTTGCTAGAAGGTCAAAAGGGAACAGTTGAAAGAAAACTGGAGAACATAGGAGCCATAATTTACAGCTATGGCGTAGAGATTTGGGGTAAAGGAGAAGATACCCAGTAGGCAGAAAGACCCTTCAACCCAGCCCAAATCCAGGAGGCAGCGGGAAATTGACAGGTTGGTGAAGGAGAGAAGACAACTGAGGAAGCAGTGGAGGAAGGCCACAGAGGGAGAGAGGGTTGGGCTTGACGCACTGCGGGCTGAAATAAAGCAGCGTTTGACAAAGCTGCGAAGAGCAGAACACCTCAGACAATAGCATAAGAGGAAAGAACGGGCTAGGACTCGCTTCTACAGCAACCCTTACAGCTTTGTCAAGAGCTTTTTTGACAGCGAGAAAAATGGGAGCCTTAGAGTCCCCATACGAGATCTGGAAGAGCACCTAAAGAAGACCTACTCTGATGTCCGGAGACATGAGCCAGTCACCATCCCGGATGACACGCCACCAATTCACCCACCTGACCACCATATGAACACAAGACCCCCCACATGGAGCGAGGTGGAGAGGACGGTAAAGCAGGCAAGATCAATGTCAGCTCCTGGGCCCAATGGTATTCAGTATAGACTCTATAAGAACACTCCTGGAGTCCTGAAATACCTCTGGAAGCTGATGAAAGTGGCATGGCAGAAAAGAGTCATACCCAGGGCATGGCAAAGAGCAGGAGGCATTCTGATCCCCAAGGAGAAGAACTCTTCCTGCACCAGCCAGTTTCGCCAGATCAGCCTTCTAAATGTAAAGGGAAAGATCTTTTTTAGAGTGATTGCCCAAAGGCTCTCCACATTCCTGCAAAGAAACAACTTTTTCGATACATCAGTGCGGAAAGCTGGGATCCATGGCTTCTCAGGATGTCTGGAGCATGCTAATATCATCTGGCACCAGATACAAGCTGCCAAGAAGGATTGGAGAGACCTGCACGTGGTTTTCTTAGACCTTGCCAACGCTTTTGGATTGGTTCCTCACAAGATCCTGTGGACGGCGTTTGATTTTTTCCATGTCCCCAGAAACATCACAGAGTTGGTCAAGACCTATTTTCAGGATCTCCAGTTCTGTGTTACAACACAGAACACCACCACCACTTGGCAACATCTGGAAATAGGCATCATGGCGGGCTGCACTATTTCCCCTCTGGCATTCACTATGGCAATGGAGCTTGTCATCTGTGCATCTCGATGGGTGGTGGGAGGCGAAAGGTCCAGGAATGGCCTGCGTCTTCCACCAATCCGGGCGTACATGGATGACTTGACCACCATAGCAACAACAAAACCATGCACCAGGCGCCTGCTGCAGAAACTCCAGGAGAACATCAAGTGGGCACGAATGGAGTTTAAACCAAGCAAATCTCGCAGCATCTCCATTGTTAAAGGCCATCTAACAGATGAACGGTTCTGCATCAGTGATCAACCAATCCCCACAGTCCGGGAGAAGCCCATCAAGAGTCTCGGACGGTGGTACAATGCAGACCTCAAAGACACCCAGCAACTGGAGCAACTTCGCCAGGATACAATCAGTGGCCTTAGGCAAATCAACAACACTGCACTGCCCGGGAAGTTGAAGCTCTGGTGCTTTCAGTTTGGGCTGCTACCCCGACTCATGTGGCCAATAACCATGTACGAAGTCTCACTATCTCATGCCAATCGCTTGGAGAGGCTAGTGAACTCGCAGGTGAGGAAGTGGCTTGGACTGCCAAAGTGCCTCAGCAGTGTTGGACTCTACGGCAATGGAGCCCTCGCACTGCCAATTCCCAGCCTGGTTGAGGAATTCAAATGTGCCAAAGTGAGGCTGGACATGTCCCTCACAGAATCCCGAGACCCAGTAGTGAGAGGAGTTGCTCCAACCCTAGCAACAGGGAAGAAATGGACCCCAGTTGCAGCTGTACTGGAGGCGAAATCTGCCCTCCGCCACCGAGACGTAGTAGGCCGTGTTCAACAAGGCAGAGGCGGCCTTGGCCTGGGAATAAAAACACCTACCTGGCAAAAGGGGACTACTACCGAACAGCAAACTATGGTGGTTGAGGAGGTTTGCCGACAGGAAGAAGCAGCCAGATGTTCTAAAGCCGTAGCACAAGCCAAACAGGGCCGCTGGATGAGGTGGGAGGGTGTTGAAAAGAGGAACCTAACTTATTTATCCGAAATCTTGATTTCGTCCAAAAAAATCAATGACTCAAACAGGGCAAAAAGGGGCGTTCAAGTATCAACGCCGTGAATCAGGCTCCACTGAGCACTGTTGTGTGCCACAGTGTGCGAATTCGGTGCACTATAATTCTCTTTTAAGTTTCCATTCATTCCCTGATAGCGAAGGGATGCATTTACCATCACCAAGAGTACAAAAGTGGTGTGTAGTCGGCATTTTGAACCGGGTGATTTCGCTGTGCCAGCTGCAGGTGTGTGAAGGCGGTTCAAGAAAGGAGCTTTCCCCACACTCTTTGTGTGGAACGAGTAAGTACTCCAAACCCGCACCCAGGCTAGGTGTGTGGGAGCATCCTGCTGTCACCCCTCTCCCAGCTCTGGACTCTCCTGATAATGAGATGGATGTCAGCAGCTGCCTGCAAGAGCATGACTGTTGCATGGCTCCTAATCCTGCCACTTTGGATGATGCCTTGGCCCGAAACGAGTCAATGAGTAAACAAATAGAAGTGCTCCAGAAACAACTAGAGACCGTCCAGCTACAGTCCAAATTCAGCCTGAGGCGATTTGCAGATTCTGATGAGGACATTCGGGTTTACACCAGGTATGTCTGGTTTATATCATTTCATTTAATCGCCCCTGCCAAATTAACCTGTTCAGTCTCTCCACACACACCCCTCCCACCACTACCATCACCACCACCACCATGCCTCTCTCACACCCACCCACACGTAGTAGATTGCAATAAGTACTGGGCTATACTTTAACAACTGTACAGAAGATACAATGTGAAAATTAGCTGACTAATAAAAACAAAGTACAAGATAAAGTTATTTGCAAGGCAGCCAGTTAGCATAGTTCTAATGATGCCGTTACTCACCCTCGTAGTTGTCAATGTAGCTCAAAATGTACATCTTAAACCCCTTTTCTTTTTTCTTTTTTTTTTGCTTGTCTGAGCTACCGAAGAAGCACTCACGATGCGATGTACATCGTTGACCGTGATTTTAGGGAGGTCCTGCAAACAGCGAATGTAAAACAAAGCTATCTCTTCTCTTGAAAAACGGACCGGAAGTTCTTGTGCAAGTACTTGTACGTCGGAAGTCGAACGACGCCATCTTACGCACCCAGGCTGTTGACTGCGCCCTATGCTACTTTCTTTAGAATAAACGAGCAGATCCTGATTCCTGGTGTGACTGGTGTTCTTCAGTCTGGGAGAAACCATCTGACAGCTGCTACAGTTTCATTCAATTAAAAAAAAAACTTCTGGGCTGTTAAGAATATGGATATGTAGGAAGGACAATTACAATGTTGGAGATTCTAAAGTTGCTAAAGCACAAGCAAAGTGACTGCGCTGTAAGAGAAATCATGATAGTGTCAAAAAAATTTAAAGAAGCGAAAGTAAACAAGATGAGAGAAGAAAAGGGATTGTCCTATGATGAAGCTGCTAAAAGAATGGAGAGAAACGAGAACGATGTGAGACAAGAAGCTAAGGAGGACAAGTCAGCATTGAAGCATGCTGAGTTTTGCTTTTGTAAGGACCAGATGAAATTTGTGGCCTTTTTGACAATGGTAGTTAACTGTACGGCTGGAGCAGAAAGAAAATCGGAGAGAATTGACGTAATTATAGTTGCAGCAAGGGCATTTCTGGATGTTGTAGGTATTGTATTTTTAAATCACGTCAGGACACAGTGCTGTCGCTCGACACAACCTCTCCGTGGCATTCTTTATTTAGACTGACACAGCATCAAAGGCAGACCCGATCAAACAACCCAGAGCCCGCAGGCATCACCAATCGATCCCAGCACAATAGAACAGCAACAAATCAAATGCAGCACTGTCGATGTGTGCATACATACCATTCCCCCCCCCCCCGGCAGGATTTCAAACATGAAAGGTTGACACAAAGTCTTCTAGGTGGCCAGGGCGTAAACGTGTGCGAACAGGTCGCGGGGCGGCCTGAGGCTGGGCAGGCCGAGGTGGGGAGGGAGATGGCAGGGGAAGCTGAGGCCCAGAAATGTCTGGGGCCCGTGTAGGAGCTGCATGAAGCCCCGGGGCATCTCGCCATGCTGAGGGAATGGCTATGGTTGTGTCACCAGCTGTGTGTGGCGGAGCTGACACCTTCCGTAGACGACTGGAGTGCCACCGAGTGCCATCGCTGAGGAGGTAAGTGGCTGGGCCCAGCTGACGGGTGACTTGGAGAGGAGAGGACCAGTATGAAGCCATTTTATTGTCTCTGTGGGGCCTGCGGACCCTGACCCAGTCTGACACATTGATGTCTGGCACCCTGGTTCGTTTTGACTGGTCAAACCGTTGCTTCATCCGCGTCTGCTGACGAGTGACTGAGGCTCTGACCCCAGAGGGAGGTGCCTGAGGTGTGGAGGGGCGGAGCCTGTCAAGGGGCATGCACAGTTCCCGGCCTAGCATGAGAGAGGCTGGGGAGACGCCTGTGGTCGAGTGCTGTGTGGCCCGATAGTGCAGCAGAGTGTGACGGATGGCCTGCGTGAAAGAGCACCCTTGGGCCATGTGTGCTCTGAGGCCGTTCTTCAGTGACTGGTGAAAACGTTCAACGCCGCCATTGGCCTGGGGGTGGTAGTACGCAGTGCGTATATGACAGATGCCCTTGCTTTCGAGATAAGCAGTGAACTCAGCAGAGACCAGCTGAGGGCCGTTGTCAGTGGTGATGGCCTTTGGGAGGCCCCAGCGAGAGAAAAGAGAGTCCAGGAAGTCGATGATGATCTGTGAGGTCACAGTGCCGGAAGTGGTGAGTTCAGGCCATTTTGAGTGTAGATCGTAGGCGACCACCATGAAGCGTTGGTGGTGGGGAACTCCATGGATCTCACCACAAATGTCCAACTGCAGGTGTTCCTAGGGCTGAGAGGGCCAGGCGAGAGGTTGCAGGGGTGGGGGAGCCTGGTGGCCAGTCTTGCCACTCACAAGGCAGGCAGAACAGTCCTTCACCAGAGCCTCAATATCTCTGTCTATCCCCGGCCACCACACCAGGTCTCGGCAGCGCTGTTTCAGTTTCACAATGCCCAGGTGGCCTTCATGCGCCGTATTCAAAACACGTGCACGGAGAGCAGCTGGGACCACTGTGCAAAACCCACGTGCCACGCAGGTGTCGTTCCAGCAGGAGAGCTCCTGTCTGACTCGGGCGAATGCAGCCAGCTCCTCTGGGACCTTGTGAGGCCAGCCGTTCTGGATGTAGGTGCGGAGCTGGGAGAGGACAGGGTCCTGTTCGGAGGCTGCCCTCAGCTCCTGCAGAGAGACAGTGGCCTGGAAGGGTGTGTGTAGCATTTGGACAATGTCCTTTTCCACACAGTCAGTGTCCGTCTGTGGAGCTGGGGTGGAGACAGAGCGAGAGAGCAGGTCGGCGACAACATTGTCTCTGCCTGGGGTGAACTGCAGGCTGAAGTTGTACTGGCGGAGGCGGTCAGACCAGCGGTGCAGCCTCAGGGGTTTGTGGCCTGTCCCAGATGTGGACAGCAGCGCTGTCAGGGCCTGGTGATCTGTCCTGAGGGTGAAGGAGCGGCCATAGAGGTAGAGGTGCCACCTTTCACAAGCCCAGATACAGGCTAACGCCTCACGCTCACCCACGGAGTACCGCTGCTCGGTCAGGTTGAGGGCACGGGAGGCGAAGGCAATGGGTTTCTCCACAGCGTTCTGGGTTTGAGACAGCACGGCCCCTATCGCTGTGGCTGATGCGTCACAGGTCACAAAGGTGGAGCTGGAGATGTCGAAGTGAGCCAACACTGGTGGTGAAGTCAGTTGAGTCTTGAGATCACGCACAGCGTCACTGCATGCCTTTGACCACACCCATGGCTCGTCCTTATGCAGCAGCTGGCGCAGGGGGGCTGTGGTCGCAGAGTACTGGGGAAGAAACCTCAGGTAGTAACTTGTCATATCCAGGAAGGAGGCGACCTGGGCGGCCGAGCTGGGCTCAGGGATGGCCTGAATGGCGTCCACGTTGGATTGTAGTGGAGTTACACCGCTCGCTGACAGCCGGAACCCCACGAAGTCGATGGCTGGCACAGAGAGGACACATTTCTCAGCATTGAGAGTTAGCTTGTGCTTGGACAGGGCTGCGAAGACCACGTTAAGGCGCTTGTCGTGGATTTCACTGGTGGGCCCGTGTACCACTATATCGTCCAGATAAATGGCCACGCCCAGTATGCCAGCCAGCACGGAGACCATGATTTTCTGGAAGCAGCTAGGGGCGGAGCTGAGACCGAAAGGCATCCTGGTGTAGCGAAACACTCCTGCATGTGTCACAAAGGCTGTGAGGTTTCGGCTGCTGGGGTGGAGGGGCACCTGTAAGTACCCCTGTCTGAGGTCGAGCTTGGAGAACACCTCAGAGCCATAGAACTGAGCAGTGAGTTCTTCTGAGGTGGGCAGTGGATACTTATCAGGGACCACTGCCTTATTTACTGCACGTAGATCGACGCAGACACGCAGGCCCCCCGACTTCTTCTTAGCCACCACGAGGTTTGAGACCCAAGGTGACACGTCCACCGGTTCAATGATGCCAGCTTCCAGCAGTTGTTGCAGCTCGGCGGAGATCCCATCACGGAGAGCCAACGGGATGCGGCGCAGTGGTTGGATGACAGATTTCACAGCAGGGTTGAGGAGAGGTTGATGGGTGAAGGCGGAGAGGCAGCCCAGCCCCATAAACAGCGATGGCCACTTCTGCTGCCAAGGTGTGGCGACAGTCAGGATTGCTGCCCCCCTTGTGTCTAAGAGGGAGAACCCCAGAGCGGAGAACAGGTCCACGCCCATCAGGTTGGCCCCACGGCGTGCCACATGAAAAACTGCATTAGGCACCAGCTTGGTTCCATAGCGGACAGTCACTTGGAGAGAGCCAACCAGATCGATTTTGGAGTCACCATACCCACAGAGGACAGCTGAGGGTGCGGACAGTGGCAGTGAACCGAAAAATTGACTGTAGGTATCGCCATTCAGGAGAGACACACTTGCACCGGTGTCCAACAGCAGGGGGATGCACACATCATTAATGTTGACTGTGCATGATTTGAATGACACTGGCGCAGAGCTCACCTTGTGAATGACGGCGGTTGAAGACTGGGGGGTGTGGCCCTCTGACCCAGCCGGGGAAGATCGACAGACGTTGGCAAAGTGATTGTGCTTACCGCAGCTACGGCATGTCTGGCCACGGGCAGGGCAGTTCTGAGCCCTTGAAACATGAGACCGAGACCCACAGTTACCACAGGACTGTTGAGGGCGGGGCCGAGAACGCCGTCGTTGCAGTTGCAAGACGTCCCCAGTGGAGTCGGCGCCCGCCTCGCTCTGGTTGGGTTGCGTCCCGAGGGGCAGCCGTGAGTAGAGGGAGGAGTCGTTGGCAGCTTGACTGGAGGTGGCCACTTGCTGTGTATTTAGCATAGCAGCACACTCAGCTGCTTCCTCAACCTGTAGTGCGATGGTAATTGCTCTGGACAGCAGCAGATCGTCTTTTTCCAGCAGGAGAGTCTCACGCACCTTTGCGTTGTTGGTGTGTTCGATTAGCTGGTCGCGAACCATCTCGTCCTGAAGCGCGCCAAACTTGCATGAGCTAGCTAGCGCTCGCAAATTAGCTACGTACTGCCGCACAGACTCACCAGGCAGTTGGTGTCGCTGACGGAATATAAATCGCCGAAGGAGGGCACTCTGTGGAGCAGCGAAATGGGTGCTCATAAGTCCCACAGCTTCGGCAAAGCTTGTGACGTTCCCCAGAGACCCGAGCACACGATGACCCTCTGCTCCCAAGCAGTGTAGCAACAGAGCCGTCTTCCTAGCCTGGCTCACGTCGTCGAGCCCTGAGGCGATGATGTAATTTTCAAAACTATGTAGCCAGCGAGTCCATGGTACCGGAGGCTCGCCAGGTAATGCCAGGAAGGGGGCAGGTGGTGGGAGAGAGATATCAGCCATCCTCGTCGCCAATATTGTATTTTTAAATCACGTCAGGACACAGCGCTGTCGCTCGACACAACCTCTCCGTGGCATTCTTTATTTAGACTGACACAGCATCAAAGACAGACCCGATCAAACAACCCAGAGCCCGCAGGCATCACCAATCGATCCCGATGTGTGCATACATAACAGTAGGAGTTTCTGGAGAAGGTGCGTAGCAGCTGCTGAGAGACTTTTGGTCCCTCTCAGAAACATGAGAAATAACCAGTTTAATTGAGAAGACGAGTTTTTTTTCTTTGTAAACAGACATTCTGGTGCACTCACCATTCCAGATGGTGACGGTAATGCACCAAATCGTGATTTGCCAACCGCCAATAAACCTTAAAAAAAAAAGAAGAAGAAGAAGACGAAAAAGAAGGCGAAGAAGAAGAAGGAGGAGGCGATGTAGGCGGAGGGCTTCTGCTTCGTAGCAGACCTCTTAAATACTAAGGGTCAAAGTGCTGGTCTGGATTTTCGTCGCCGTTTCCGCGTAGTTAGTGTCAATATGCTCCGCACGGTGATCACTGCGTCTCTACCAAGGCTGTCTCGAGTGCTAACTTGTCTCTATTCGGCCTCCGCCATTCCGAAACCAAACACACAGCCCGAAGTCCATTACAACAAGGTATTGTCAACTATCTGTCAACTTTTTAATAGAGTTTTGCGTTAGTGTTTTCTCCTACGTTTACTTGTGTCTTTTCGGGAGGGGGAGGGGGGTACCTTCCCGTATTGCGTCTTGAGCGTAACAGCCAAAAGCAGAAGAGGCAAAAAATGTTTTGCAGTTTGAGGTCGAAGCAGTTGTTTTGGCTAGTTTATATTATTTTTACAATATTGATAGCTAAAATCCAGGTTCGACCATAGGTTTTTGTTTGTTTGTTTGTTTTGCAGTGGGGGAGGACGGCGCGGACCTAAAATTAGAGGCGTTAATAAAAGCTCTGTCCGCGTCGTAATTGCAACAAATCTGCAGCGTGTAGAGATCGCATGACGCTCGATAGTCAACTCGTCTAACGTCACATGTCAACGGTTTATTCTCTCTTACTTCAAAGACATAAATGATACCAAATACTTGCGTTAATCGGTGTCATATTTTCGACTACACGTGGATTCTTCCCATGTAAGGTCTTTTTATGAATTGCACTCCCCATTGTTTTGCTTCATAGTTAGTAGTGCCAATACAGTTAGTGCTGACCGATTTGCCTGGCAGCGTGATTGGTTCAGTAAAATCAGTTTTGTAATTCTTTAACCGCACTGTGAGTGGGACACTACACTCTGCAACCTACACTACTTGCAAAGTGAACAGACTTAATCGGATGCCATATTTTTCCAGCTCTTCATCAACAATGATTGGCAGGATGCTGTAAGTGGGAGAAGCTTCCCTACAATCAACCCAGCAACTGGTGAGGTTATTTGCCAGGTTGCTGAGGCCGACAAGGTATGCACACTCTCCGCATAGACACCTTTATTCTTATTATTAAAGGTTGCATTTGTTATCTGTGTAACAGCTTTTCCAAACAAAACTTTACGTTGTGCATTACCCAGACAAAAGACACAAAATAGAAAAAGAGTTATCCAAAGACAGCCATGACAGTCCATCTTCGATGTAAATAGATTTCTTCCTTGAAGTGATTCCAATTCTAATTGTTTCATTCTTTACAAGTGTTGAAGAAACCCAGCTTTTGCTAGGAGTAAAGGCACGTGCAGAATTGTCAGTAAGAGAACATCAAGGAATGGATGACTTTCTTGATAATTGATATTTAAAAAGTTTTTTGATTCTAAAATTAACGGAAAGCCAGTGAAAAGAAGCCAAGATGGGTTTGATATTCTTCCCCCACCTTTTTTTCTTTTTCTGTTCAGCAGAAGTCTTCCAGCTGCATTTTTGAATTGGCTGTCACAACCTAGCTGAGGCTCTTGTCAAAAAGGGAGACAAGTACAGCTTACAAGAAATATTGATAAATCAAGGGTTCAACGTTAATGTTTTTTTCCCCTTGCCCGGGGGCAAGTGGGTCAGAAATCTACTTGTCCGAAGTCAATTTTTACTTGCCCCTATACAAGTTTTTTTTTAAATTTATTAGCAGTTATCAAATTACAACAAAGACTCTAGTTAATTGTCATGTTTAATTTTTATTTAAGTAAATGAAACATAACAAGGCCAGTGTGTCATAGATGCATAGCAACAAACATTCTTGCATATCGAAAATGGTATGACCCTTCCTTCTGTCCATCCGTCTGTCTTTCTCCCAGATGGACTCATTAACCGTGAGGGATTGAGTCGGGGTGGGGGCTAATAAGGCCAACGGCCGCAGGGAAACAAGTTAAACACCACAAAATGTAAACCATAGTAATTCAGCGAAAGATAAAATGGCCGTAGATGACATAGTAACCGTATCAGAGGGACCCATTGTATGTGGAGTTAGTGACGCTGCTGCGTGCGTAACCTCCCTGGCAGCTGCTGCAGCCAAGCCTGAGCAGGAGGCACAGAGTGACAGGGAGGAGGCAGCAGCAGACCCACCTGTCACGAAGAGCCATGAGAAAGAGGATGAGGATGAAATGGAGTCCGACTCTGACTCAGACGGCACAGTAACAGATTCTCAGTGACCAACAAGTGAACTGTACACTTTGGAGAAAATCAACGTTTTTTTGGATGAAACTGTCAGCAAGTCTGTCAAAGTAATTGATTATTTTCCGGACACAGCTAAATTTGTCAGAACTGCCAGAGCACTGCAAAAACTTGTGGGGTTTGATTTATTCAATGAAAAAAAGCCTTAAGAAAAAAAGCACCTGTTCACAAGGAAGGGGAGGACACTAAAAGACAAAAAACTAACAAATAATTGTAATGAATTACAGGGTGTTATTTTCTCTCTATCCATTCCATTTGTGTGTTTTTTTTCGTCTTTCTTTTCCCTATGCAGACTTACGTTTTGGGTCTTTAAATATAAAAGGAGGGAGAGCTAAGCAGATGAGAGCAGTACTTTATTGATTTTTGCACTCAAACATTTAGATATAATTTTTCTTCAGGATATACACACAGACATGGGTGGGGATTGGAACTACACTACAGATTTCACACTGGACAGAACAAGTGAGGAACCACATTCCTAAGCTTCCATCACTTTATCCAGGTTATTGTTACAATTTGATTTAATTGATGCTTGGAGAACAAAACATTCAAACAGAAGACCGTACACATGGGTAAAGGTTTCAGGGAACAGAGTCGGTGCTGCCAGGCTAGACAGGGTGTATTCATAGATACCCTGTGATGTCGCTGTGTTTTAGCGCCGCCATTTTTGTGTCCGGGTCACAGCTGCACAACCACTACTGCCAGAGCAGACTAGTTGTGATTCTAGAGTCTCTAGACACAAAAAAAGTCATAAGATATGCCCGGGATATGTTGTGCTGTTGGCTGTAACAGCAGTCATCAGAGAAACCCCAGACTACAATTTTATTCAATCGTAAAGGAGTTAGATCGGCAGAATAAATGGCTGGCTTCAATCAGAAGGGACCACACGCAGCCAACTTCTAACTCCAGATTGTGCAGTCAACACTTTGTCACCGGTAAGTTACGTTTGCCTTTAACTTAGTTAATTATTATTTATATCTTTTAGCTCCCTTTGCCAGGAAAACGCTTACAGCAGTATCATAAGCTTGTTATTTGCATACATTATGCTAATGTTAGCTAGCTAACGTTATGCTAATGTTAGCGAGCTAACTATTCAGATTGTGTAGTAAGCTAGCTAACGTTATCTTGCCCTGTGAGGGAAAAGAAGTAATGGTTAGATTTGTTACACTAATCACTTGCCCAGCTATTTTTTAAAAAGGAACGTGTTATTAAACCCAGTAGTTCTACCTTTACTTACCTCTGCACTTAGTTAAATATACAGTAAGGTAGAGAGGAACATTGGAGCAACCTGGGCAGTTGAGTCCTCTTTATTAAGGTGCAAGTGAAAGCACCTTCTTTCACTCGCACCTTAATAAAAAGGCTTCAACTGCTAGGGTTGCTCCAGTGTTCCTCTCCACCTTGATGCTTGTCCTCACTGAGAAGCACAGGATTGCCGATCAGCAGATGCATGCTGAGATCACCCATCTTATTACATATACATTATAATACTTACCTGCAGCATAAAGGTGAATAAGAGAGAAAAATGTCTGAGAGAAAAAGATGAAAGGGAAATTACCTTGCTCAAGTTGGTCAATATCTTGATGGTATGCACACATGTAATATTCTACCACTCTTGCCTCTCTGTCTGCGTAGGAAGAAAAAATTACAACCCCATGAGCCCTGATTATGTACCCAGCCTGTTTGCACACACTTCAGCTGGACAGCGGCAGAAAAACATCTATGCCAACAGTAGGTTTGAGCATACCCAGCAGATGAAATGGAAAAGGACTGAGACTTTGGCCTCTAGCAGTGACACTGACCATGAGACTGTGGCCCCTTCCAGCACCAGCGATGACACCGACAACACCATGGGAGTACAGGCAGACTGTGAGCACAATTACTCTCAAGCCACTCATGACCCAGGCATCGTGGAACCATGCTCAAACGCAGCCTGCAAAGCTACAGTCAAAGCATTAAAAAGTGAGTGTGATCGACTTAGAGCAGAGGTTCATAGTCTAAAGGACAAAGTTGATCTGCTTTCTTTTAACGAAGAGGCATTTAAAGAAAATGATGAAATGGTACAGGAACTCACAGGCCTTCCCAGCTATGCTAAATTAATGGTTGTCTTTACCTTTCTGTAAGGATTTCTGAAAGCTAGTCTAAGACTGACTCCCTTTCATAGCTTTCTGTTAATACTGATGAGAATGAGGCTCAATTTACCTCTATATCTTTTCATCTATTTATTTTGTATGTCTAAGACAAGTGTTGCCAGAATATTTAATAGTACATTGATGTCATGTATGTTAGACTGTCGCCACTTGTATTTTGGCCATCAAAAGAACAAATTCAGGCCAGTCTGCCCATCTGTTTCAGGGATAACTATAGCAACTGCACTTCTATCATTGACTCGAAATATTTATAGAGAAGCCAAAGAACTTGAGCGCTCATGCACAGACATACTCTCAGTACAAGCATCACAACACTGTAAAATACCTGATATCAATTACACCACAGGGTGTTATATCCTTTTGTGTCAAATGGCTGGGGTGGACGCACAAGCGACAAGCACATCACAGAAAACTGGATATCTTGAGAAATTGTCACCAGGAGATGTCATTCTTGCAGATAGAGGCTTCAATGTCAAAGATACGGTTGGCCTGTATTGTGCACAGTTGAAAATACCAAAATTCACCAAAGGCAAGCAGCAACTGCATCCACTGGAACTAGAAGCAACAAGGGGACTGGCTGCCATCAGGATCCATGTGGAAAGAGTCATCGGCCTGGTCAGGAACAAGTACACCATCCTTCAGACCACCATCCCACTGTCTCTCTGCCAAGCAGCCACTCAAGGATAACCTACCTCCCTTGACAAGATGGTAACAGTTTGCTGTGCTCTTTGTAATATTTGCCCATCTGTGATCCCCACAGAATAGACAGGCAGTAGTTGCATGTAAAATGTAAAACTGATACATCAAGGTAATAAATGTCAACTTTACTGTAACCTGTGGACTTATTGTATTTGGCTTTAAATAAACCAACAGTAACAGAGTTTACTTTTAATACAAAAGCAACCTTAACATCTCCAGTAGTACACCATTCATTTCATAATGTCTCCTACCATTTAAAAGAGTAACTATGTAGGGGTTAGAAATCATAAGTTGTCTGCCATCTAGCATATACTATCGTTAGCCTCATAGGATAAATGCCTAAGTCATTTTTTGGCCAAATTGAGATTTCTGCCTACATGTGTTCTCCTCAAGCTGCTGCATCGCCCTGGATTAGTGCCTATGTCCTAAGCCAATCAGAACACTTTTTACATTCAAAAATGACAATCTGCCTAAGTCACTCGTGTGACAAGCATTTTTACGTTGAAAAAAATAAAGAAAAAAGTTGCATACAAGAAAGGCTCCTGGTGCTCGGCTTTCTCTCTTTCCTTATCTGGTAAGATAATTAATATTTCTTTGATTTACTGTAGGCCTAGTGTAAATGTACTCAGTGGATATGAAAATGCGTTTTTTCTTATTATCAGAAAATCGTAAAAAATGACTTAGGCATTTATCCTATGAGGCTAACGCTATGCTATATTATAATTACTTTCTGCACAATCTACGGTATTTGCATGTGTTCAGTGAAGTCAGATGAATGCGTACAGACCATAAAGACAAAAGAAAAAACAGCAACAGTAGATCAGGGGCCTCATAACATTTATTCCAATTACAGCATCCAACTTAAAAGTTGCAGGAGCCAGAGCCAGCAGAGGGTTGAGTGGGTGAAACCAACCATTTTCATCTCTGATACAAACAGGTTAAAAAGGTATGGAGGTGGAGGCAGTAACAATGCAGTATTCCTGCCTTCAGGCCATCTCCAGTGTATGGGGATGGGTTGTGTACAAGGAAATATAAATGTCAGGAAAAGTAAGTTGGGGCAGACGCTTCATGGAAGTTAAGGAATAAAATAAAGCTGAAGGTAATAAATAGGGGTCGCTACCACTAATTGATGTTTTTTCAAATATCGCTCTCTTTCTCTCTCATTCAATAAGTATCATCCGCAGCTCTATCCAAAGAAAATTACGCCAAATGCAGGATTCATGGCTGAGCAACAAAGCTGATGAGATACAGCGCGTTGCAGACAGAAATGACATGAAAAACTTCTACAAGTCCTGAAAGAAGTCTACGGTTCCTACCATCGCTGGCTCATCCCCGCTCCTTAGCTCAGATGGGACAACACTAATCACAGACAAAGGGGAAGTTATTGAAAGATGGGCTGAACACTTCAGGAATGTTTTGAATCGCCCTTCTACCGTCAACTATGAAGTCAATGATCGACTACCCCAAATTCCGTCTGATGAGACGCTGAGCACCCTTCCAACAATGGAAAAGATGCTTAAGGAAATCGGACAGTTGTCAAGCGGAAAAGCGTCTGGCTCCATTCCAGCTGAAATTTATAAAGAAGGAGGGCCTGTGATTGCTAAGAAACTTCAGCAGTTGTTTGATCTCATATGGCAAACTGAAACAGTATCTCAGGACTTTAAAGATGCCTCAATTATCCACCTCTATAAGCGCAAGGGAAATCGCCAATCGTGATAACCACCGTGGAATTTCCCTGCTGTCCATTGCAGGCAAGCTGCTTGCAAGAGTTTTATTAAATCACCTCAGCGCACACCTCGAGAGAGGACTTCTACCTGAGAGTCAATGTGGATTCTGGAAACAACGCGGGACCATAGACATGGTGTTTGCTGTCCGCCAGCTTCAAGAAAAATGCCAGGAACAAAATGTTGACCTGTACTCCACTTTTGTTGATCTGACCAAGGCCTTTGATACTGTCTGCAGAGATGGCCTTTGGAGAATCATGGCAAAGTAAGGATGTCCAAAAAAGTTCATCACCACCATACAACAACTACACGATGGCATGCTAGCCAGAGTCCAAGACAACGGAGTTGCATCTGAGCCGTTCCCTGTCTCTAATGGAGTAAAGCAAGGCTGTGTCCTTGCCCCAACCCTGTTCAGTCTTATGTTCTCAGCCATGCTGTCAGACACCTTCAGAGAGGGGGATGCTTGCATTGCTGCCAATAACTGTTTTGATGGCTCTCTCTTCAACCTTCAGCAGTTTAAAGCAAAAACCTTAGTTAAAACAGGTCTGTGAATGTTCTCATTCATCCAGGTCATGGTTATCCAAAGGAGTTGAATCAAGTGCGACTGGACTTGGTATATATCCGTGAAGACGTTTCGCCTCTCTCATCCAAGAGGCTTCCTCAGTTCATGCCTTTCTAACTAGACTAAGCTAGTCTGACTGGCTGGTGATGAGACTCAGAATTTATCCTCTAGGAGTCATTGTCAGAGCTATTGATATGCGTGGCTCTTTGTGATCCGATGTTTACCAACGCCCGTCGCTAACAGAGCCATAGATATGAGTGGCTCTTTTGTGTACCGATGTTTGGCCGCGCCCGTCATTATCGGAGCTATTGATATGCGTGGCTCTCCTGTGCTCCGATGTCCAGCCGCGCCCGTCGCCATTGGAGCTATTGATTTGCATTTGTTTAGCAGCGACGGTCGTTGGGGTTGTTAGTTTCGACTTCATTGTTCAGTGGTCATGAGAGTCGTTGGAGCCGTTAGTGACCGACTGTTGTTCTTGGAGGCTAGGCTTCTTGAGTCTCCTGGGTAGAGATGAAAGGACGGCATTGTAAGTGGGAGATAGGTGGTGTCGCAGACCTCCTGCTCTGTTGAGAGATGGTTTTTCCAGTTTCGCATAGATGGCTTCTTTCATCCCTCTTTCAAACCATCTATCTTCTCTGTCCAAAATGTGTACGTTGCTGTCCTCGAAGGAGTGTGTCTTCTTCTTTAGGTGTAGATAGACTGTTGAGTCTTGTCCTGAGGAGTTTGGCCTTCTGTGTTGGGCCATCCGTTTGTCTAGTGGTTGTTTGGTTTCTCCTATGTATAAGTCAGTGCAATCCTCATTGCATTGTATGGCATACACCAGATTGCTTTTCCGGGTGTGTGGTACACGGTCTTTGGGATGAACCAGTCTTTGTTGGAGTGTGTTGCTTGGTTTGAAGTATACCGGGATGCGGTGTTTGTTGAAAATTCTCCTGAGTTTCTCGGAGATCCCAGAAACATACGGGATGACTGTGCTATTCCTTCTGTTCCTTTTCTCCTCGTCGCTCACCTGGTTGGTCTTTTTGGAACGTGTTGCAGTTTTCACAAAGGTCCAACTGGGGTAGCCGCAGGTTGTTAAAGCTCCCCTCAGGTGTTTGTGTTCTTCTCATTGGGCCTGAGTGCTGCTAGGTACATTGTCAGCTCTGTGTTGCAATGTTCTGATGATGCTCAGTTTGTGTTCCAGCGGGTGTTGTGAGTCAAAAAGTAAATATTGGTCTGTGTGAGTAGGTTTCCTGTAAACCCCAATGTGGAGGCTCCTGTCTTCCCCAATTTGGACGTCACAGTCCAAGAAGGGCAAACTGTTGTTCTTTACGTCTTCCCTTGTGAACTTAATGTTCTTGTCCACTGAGTTGATGTGTTTGGTAAACGCTTGCACCTCTTGTGTTTGGATTTTGACCCATGTGTCGTCCACATATCTGAACCAGTGGCTCGGAGGTGTTCCTCTGAAGGAGTTCAGGGCCCTGTGTTCTACCTCTTCCATATATAAGTTGGCCACAATGGGCGATACTGGTGAGCCCATTCCACAGCCGTGTTTCTGTCTGTAAAACTGGCTCCTGAATTGGAAATATGTAGTGTTCAGGCAAAGGTCCAGTAGTTGGCAAATCTGGTCTGGGCTGAGGTTGGTCCTATTGTGGAGAGTGTCGTCCCATAGCAAACGTTGCCTCACAGTTTCCAAAGCCTCCATGGTTGGGATGCAGGTGAATAACGAGGTCACGTCATAGGATACCATGGTTTCATCCGGTTCCAGTTTTACGCCTTGGACCTTGTCCACAAAGTCAATGGAGTTTTGGATATGGTGAGGTGTTTCGCCCACTAAAGGGGTCAAGATGTTGGCGATATGTTTGGCAATGTTGTACGTGACCGAGTTTATGCTGCTGACGATGGGCCTGGGGGGGGTTCCATCTTTATGGAATTTGGGAGTCCATATATGCATGGAATGTTATCTTGTGGGTAGAGACGGTGGTATTGTATCCGATCAATGGTTCCTCCTTTCCGTAGTTTCTGTAGGTACTCTATTATTCTCCTCTTGTAACCACTAGTAGGATCGCGTCTCAGAGGTTCATAGGTGTCGGTGTTGCTGAGTAATGACGTGATCTTGGCGTGGTAGTCTGTTGTGTTGAGGATAACCGTGCATCTCCCCTTATCTGCTGGAAGGATGGTGATGTTTTCGTCCTTGCTCAGGGCTGTCACGGCTTTCCTTTCCTCCATGGTTAGGTTGGAAGGAGGGAGTTTCGCATTGGACAGAGCTGCTGATACCTTTAACCTAAGCTGTTCCGCCTCGGTTTCCGTTAGCTTGTTTTTCCTTATGGCTGATTGTGTGGATGTGATGAGGTCAACTATAGGTAGTTGTTTGGGTGTCATGGCGAAGTTCAGTCCTTTGGCTAAGACCTCCTTCTCTGATTGTGAAAGTACCTTGTCCGACAGATTCTTGATCCATCTGTTCTGCGTTCCGTTTTGTGTGGGATTTTCTGTCTTTTGTCTCCAGGTAAGTATATCTGCTTGGCTAGCATTGCTGGTTCGTCGCTGTAAGTTTTGAAACTTCCTTGTCTGCCTTTCTTTGGTTTTGTGGTGTTGAGATAGTTGGGCTTTCTTGGTGAAATCAGTAATCCTCTCCAAGACCGCACCAGGCAAGTGGGATGTTATTTGCTGGAGTAGTTGGTCAGATTTCTCCTTCAGCCCTTCAATAGTGAAATGGACCTGTCTCACTCTTTCATTCAGGAGTTGATTATGTGCCTTCTCTATGATTCTGTCTGCTCTATGTCCTTTCATTGTGGTACACAGGCGCAGGCTAGTGGGTATGAGCCTGTGTTGTCTGCATCTCAGATTGAATCGCAAGTGGTTTCTGTAGTCTGCAATCTTCCGAGCCATCCTTTCATATTCCCTCACCATTTTAAGGGTATCAGACCCAAATTGTTCCGCAACATGTCTGTGAATGTTCTCATTCATCCAGGTCATGGTTATCCAAAGGAGTTGAACCAAGTGCGACTGGACTTGGTATATATCCGTGAAGACGTTTTGCCTCTCATCCAAGAGGCTTTCTCAGTTCGTGCCATTCTGACTAGACTAAGCTAGTCTGACTGGCTGGTGATGAGACTCAGAATTTATCCTCTAGGAGTCGTTGTCAGAGCCATAGATATGAGTGGCTCTTAGTTAAAACAGCAACCATCAACGATCTTCTGTTTTCCGATGACTGCACCCTCAATGCTACATCTGAAGCCAACATGCAACAAAGTATCAATAAGTTCTCAGAGGCTTGCAACAACTTCGGCCTCACCATCAACATAAAAAAGAATGAAGTACTTCATCATCCAGCTCCAGGCAAGTCATACAATGTACCCAACATCACCATAAATGGGCATCGATTAAATGCGGCTGACAAATTCACTTACCTGGGCAGCTCTCTCTGCAGATATGTCAGCACTGATAGAGAGATGACCGCACGACTTGCTAAAGCAAGTACTGCTTTTGGTAAACTCCACAAGAATGTGTGGAACAGGAGAGGCATCACCCAGGAGACAAAATTTAAAGTGTATCGGGCCATAGTTCTCACCATGCTGCTTTACGGCTGTGAAACATGGACAGTTTACAAACGCCATGCAAAAACACTAAACCACTTTCACACCACATGCCTCAGAAAACTTCTTGGCATAAAGTGGTATGACAAGATCCCTGACAGAGAGGTCCTCACTCGCTCAAGACTGCCGAGTATACACACCATCCTCATGCAATCACAGCTTCGTTGGGTGGGCCACGTAGTTCGCATGCCAGACCACCGGCTCCCAAAGAAACTGTTATATGGTGAACTCAAGCAAGGCAAACACTCCCATGGTGGTCAAAACCAGCGTTTCAAAGGCACCTTGAAGGTTTTGTTAAAGGCCTTCACCATCAACTACGATACATGGGAACAGAGAGCTTTGAACAGAGGAGAGTGGCGTGCAGCTGTCCGAAATGGTGCAAACACATATGAGTCTGCCAGGATTGCTGCAGCAGAGAGCCGCAGGCAGGCCAGGAAAGACCGTGCCAGCAATCCTGTAGCTACTCCCACTATCCCATGCCCACGTTGCCAAAGAACATTCAGGGCGCAGATTGGACTAACCAGCCATCTTTGCACCCACAGAATGCGGCCCTTACAGGATGACTAGATGGTCCTCGTCGCTGTGATGGTCAAACAACACCTGCACATACACTCACTGGCCACTTTATTAGGTACACCTTGCTAGTACCGGGTTGGACCCCCTTTTGCCTTCAGAACTGCCTTATCGTGGCATAGATTCAACAAGGTACTGGAAACATTCCTCAGAGAGTTTGGTCCATATTGACATGATAGCATCACGCAGTTGCTGCAGATTTGTCGGCTGCACATCCATGATGCGAATCTCCCGGTCCACCACATCCCAAAGGTGCTCTATTGGATTGAGATCTGGTGACTGTGGAGGCCATTTGAGTACAGTGAACTCATTGTCATGTTCAAGAAACCAGTCTGAGATGATTCGAGCTTTATGACATGGCGCGTTATCCTGCTGGAAGTAGCCATCAGAAGATGGGAACACTGTGGTCATAAAGGGATGGACATGGTCAGCAACAATATTCAGGTAGGCTGTGGCGTTGACACGATGCTCAATTGGTGCTAAGGGGCCCAAAGTGTGCCAAGAAAATATCCCCCACACCATTACACCACCACCACCAGCCTGAACCGTTGATACAAGGCAGGATGGATCCATGCTTTCATGTTGTTGACGCCAAATTCTGACCCTACCATCCGAATGTCGCAGCAGAAATCGAGACTCATCAGACCAGGCAACGTTTTTCCAGTCTTCTATTGTCCAATTTTGGTGAGCCTGTGCGAATTGTAGCCTCAGTTTCCTGTTCTTAGCTGACAGGAGTGGCACCCGGTGTGGTCTTCTGCTGCTGTAGCCCATCTGCCTCAAGGTTCGATGTGTTGTGCGTTCAGAGATGCTCTTCTGCATACCTCGGTTGTAATGAGTGGTTATTTGAGTTACTGTTGCCTTTCTATCAGCTCGAACCAGTCTGGCCATTCTCCTCTGACCTCTGGCATCAACAAGGCATTTTTGCCCACAGAACTGCCGCTCACTGGATATTTTCTCTTTTTCGGACCATTCTCTGTAAACCCTAGAGATGGTTGTGCGTGAAAATCCCAGTAGATCAGCAGTTTCTGAAATACTCAGACCAGCCTGTATGGCACCAACAACCATGCCACGTTCAAAGTCACTTAAATCACCTTTCTTCCCCATTCTGATGCTTGGTTTGATCTGCAGCAGATCGTCTTGACCATGTCTACATGCCTAAATGCATTGAGTTGCTGCCATGTGATTGGCTGATTAGAAATTTGCGTTGACGAGCAGTTGGACAGGTGTGCCTAATAAAGTGGCCGGTGAGTGTATATGTAACGTAAGCTAACATTAGTGAGTCAGTGTTTGCTACAGACATGTTGGCCTAGCTAGCTTAATGTTAGTTTTCACTGTTGTAACTTAATAAAATAAAATAAATATTTGTACAAACCTGTCCACATAAACCAGAATGCCCATCGGTGTCCTCTTCACTTTAATTTCGCCAACAAATCCGGCCTTGAAGTACGACTAAGCGTCAAGACTTTGTATACCTTCAGGCTTTGCTTTGTGTATTTCCCTGGCGTAGAAATCAAGTGCATATAAATATCAGGAAACTTGATTTGTGGACAAATGTTAATGTCCATGGACCACTGGTTATTTGGTAAGCTGTACGGGTCACTGTTAAATCCCACTTCCTTTAATTTAAGCAGATAATCTTGCGTTATAATCCCGGTTTCACTGTTTCCCCTACTAGAAGCAGCCATGTTGCGGGATTTTTTGCCACTCACTGCGACTGAGGGGGCATGTTCCAGTAGGAAAGTGACATCAATGCATATCCTCTACTGGGTAAGCTATGAGCCTTGTTATGTCATGTGACCAGCTTAATGAGATAACTGACTGAAAGTCGCCTCACTTTTGACTACTGTTAAATATGAATTTAACATAACTATTTTGTCTGTCACCTTATTAATTGGTCACATGGCAAAATGAGGCTCACAGCTTACCCTGTTTTGTGGGTGTAATGTACCATGAATGGATCACTCTGTTAATTTCTATTACTAGACTTTGACCCGAATTTAGAGGAAATAAGATTTTATTAGATTAAAAATTTTGAGAACATATTGAAGCTATTGAGAAAGGGGTTTGGCCTTTTAAGGCCACACCACTGCGTAAATAATTTTGAGAGGCACTTTACATGTTTTACATCATTCAGTACCAGTACTTAGGGTTCAAGAAATTATGGATTTTCCATCATTTCAATCCCAGTTTCAGAAAACCAGAAATTTTTTTTATCATTGCCTACCAGAGTCATGGTTTAACACCGGATCAACAGCAGAGGCTATGGTAATAACATGTTTCACTTTTTCAGTCCATGATGAAGGTGATGAGATCAGGAAGAAACCCACAAGCAGTCATAAAACAGTTGCAGACACTGAGCAGGGGCCTCTGCTGCATACATTTAGATTTCAAACCCAAAGAATTTACGCCAGACTTTAGTTTTTATCCACTACACTACTGGTGTGGTGGGTAAATTGGTGGTCAGTACCAGTATTAGATATTTTGCAACGTTCAGTAGGCTACTAGTGAATGATAATGAGTAATATCAGGGACACTTGAGAAATATTAGGCCTACCTGTTTCGAGGTTTAGCCAGTGCAGCGTCAGTTCTGTATTGGGGCTCTTGTCTAGTTTATCTCAACACCGCCTACACACTGCCTCGGCTCAGGCTCCGGCCTGTCACTCAATCCATCCCATATGACAATCTGACACTGTTTACGTTTGCCTGATTTCTATCAATAGTTATACGTGACTTGAATGTGCTATAAAACTGATTTCCACACACCAGTACCTTACAGACTCTCGGATTGCTCTAGGGAAGTTAGTTTATCAAAAAATTGTAAACACTAAAATGAACTCACCAAGCACAAGTAGGAATAAGCTGTGGGGGACCAGCCCAGCCTGCGAATATTCACAGTGCAAACTGTCCTCCTTTGTGCATCCTGTGGAAATCAATGCATCGTACGGCCTTGTCCCAGGTAAACAGAACAGCCCCAAGCTGCGCAACACACCATTTCTCCTTCAACTTCTACAAATCGTCGAGAAATGGGCCAACAAATGCAGGAAAAATCATTGAAACGTCATGATGACAGATCCAGACGTTGGTAGGCAGCATGGCACCCATCAGACGTGGCAGACTCTCAGCCAATCACAGCGCATGTTGCAAAGATCAAAGGATGGCCAGACTCTCTATATATGGCGCTAGGGGGTATGTTGCCCCATCGAAAGAAAATGCCAGACGAAAGAAGTTATCTACCAAGCTACAGTGACAAGAAATGACAATGGCAAAATAGAGACATATGTCAGTCTAACAGAGGGAACAATCAAAAAGAGGTTTAATGCACACTTGTAGCTTTAGAAACAACCGTTTAAAGACTAACATCTTTAAGCCGTTATATTTGGTCATTGGCAGACATTAATTATTCAACCACCTGGACGAGCCTCTCAAAAAACAAAGCATATTCAACAAGTAGTAAAATGTGCAATCTGTCTAGCTGAAAATATTTTACCGTTTGCAAACCAGAAATGTCCACATTGAATAACAGGAATGAATTGGCCAGCAGTTGCAGACATAGATATAAGCACCTATTTTGTAATTATAAATAAATCATGCCAATTGACAAATACCATTAACTTTGTATGCGACCTACCCCCCCCCCTTTACTGGACAGTTACGGATCATGTGTTTTTGAATTTTTGAATGTAGGCACCTCCCCCTTCCCCATTGGACGTTGTGCACGTGATGTGCATGGCAAGGCAGTAAATGTTATGTTCTTTCCCGTGTAACTTTATTGACAGCTGATGATTGCTTATGGCATGAAACAGGCTTTGTACTGTCTCATAAAGAATTTACTTGAATCACTTGATTATATAATATTACCTTATTTTCAGTGTTTCATTACTTTTATTCACTTATGAACATGTCGATTAACTTTTACTCCTTACTCATGTTTGGCTACTTGGCTGAGTGCTTGAGTCCTGACCTAATGAGTGATCAAATCCTTACTAAAAACACTTAATGCTCTCGTATTTCAAGGCTGATGTGGACAAGGCAGTGAAAGCAGCACGCAACGCCTTCAAGCTGGGGTCACCATGGCGACGAATGGATGCCTCTGACCGTGGGCTGCTGCTCAACCGTTTGGCAGATGCTATTGAGAGGGATGCTGCCTATCTAGCGGTGAGCTAGTCAAAAACCTCTATTGTTTTATTGACCTTTCAGCATTATTACAGGTTCCTAAAGACTGGTCGGTCGGGGTGCCTTTTCGGGGGGGAGGGGCAACTGGGGGGAATAGCGTGATTCTCCCACGTGCTACGTCCCCCTGGCGAAACTCCTCACTGTCGGGCAAAAAGAAGTGGCTGGTGACTCCACATGTATTGGAGGAGACGTGGTAGTCTGCAGCTCTCCCCGGATGGGCAGAGGGGGTGGAGCAGCGATTGGGACGGCTCGGAAGTGTGGGGTAATTGGTCACGAGTGGGGTAATTGGTCAGACGGTACTAGGTCTTATAAACCTAGTACTGTCTGTATGAAACGGTTATTTCAAAACTGTTACTTTTTCTCCCCGGAGAAAAAGGGGAAAGAAATCCAAAAAAACCAAAAAAAATAATTACTGAGCTTTGATTGTCAGGGTGTTTACCTTGGGTCAAGGTATCTAAAGGGTTTTCAGAGGCGGTGTTAAACATATTTGAAGAGTTTAATTGTTTATTCATTTTTTCCCTTACTGGAAGGTAATTTTTGGAGGCTATTTGGTAGCTCATCCTTAAGTTTTCTTTTTATGTGTATGAGCTTTTGTGTCTACAAAGTTAATGTTGTATTGGTGTTGCGTTAGGAACTGGAGACACTTGACAACGGGAAACCATATGCCATTGCCTATAGTGTGGACCTGCCCAATGTGGTGAAATGTCTGAGGTAACGCAACATGACATTGATGGGATTTCTGAAGATGGAAATAAGATGGAACAAAATATGATAGATAAGAGAACTGCCTCTTATTAATAACACATTTTATATCTTCTTATTTTATCTTTAATTCCCTAATGTTCTAAACGTTATCATGTCACTCTCCCCTATTGATGGATGAAATTTAAAAAAAGGGAAACGTAGGAACGTTGGTTGAAGAAAGAAAATAAATGGGGTTGATGCCATACAATAGTGCCCTGTATATACATATATAAAGTTGAAATACACCCGAAGGGGAATTTAATTTTTTTTTTGGTCAGTGTAGTAAATGTGTAAGTAACTGTCAGTGGTAAAGATGTAACCTGTGGCAAGTTGGCACTGAATAAGGAACCAGACAGTTTTTCCCCCATCTCGTTAATTGGTTGTAGCACCACGGAAGTTTGTCTCTAGAAACCAGCATTTTACAAAAATTGTCACAAACAGTTCAGATGAACATTGGCAACATCTGCAATATTAATATGGTGTGTGTGTGTGTGTGTGTGTCTGTGTCTGTGTGTCTCTGTGTGTGTGAGAACAGGTACTATGCAGGCTGGGCTGACAAATGGGAGGGGAAGACCATTCCAATAGATGGGGATTATTTTTGCTATACCAGGCATGAGCCTATTGGAGTCTGTGGACAAATCATACCGGTGAGCTGGAGACTGGAGAAATTGTATAAAAACTACCACCTATAGGTGGTGCCTCCACATTCATTCTTAACAGTAGTCTCACTGACACCATGAAGGCTTGAAAAGTAGGCTGCCGTTTGTTGAAATCATCGTGGAGCAAGCTACAGCCATTGTATGAACTCCTGCTAGGAGGAGTTCATACAATATCCTCAACCAGCGAAGACTTTGAGGAATGTAATGTCATCGCCAGGTGGCAATTGTTTTCATTTTTGGTGAATGTGATTTTCTTTTCAATTAGTAAAAGTCCAATTGCATTATGTAAACAACAGTAAAGTGTTGCAAAATTAAACATAGAACAAGTAGGACTTTCCTAAAATATATATAGTCTATATATATAATATATAGACTCATACAAAAATAATACCTCTCAATCATAACCTATCAGTCAATCAATCAATCAGTCAGACTTTATTTGTTTAGCATTTTTCATACAAACAAATGTAACACATAGTGCTTCACACAATAAAACAATAAAATACCCCCCTCACAACCACCCCCCCCCCCAAAAAAATACAACGGTCAGGTCAAAAACCAAGACAATACTGCTAGGGGAAGCTGCCTACCTAGCACTAACGATGGTTAAAAAGACCACTGCCATGGGACCTGAGAGTTCTTGCTTCAAACATGACTGCCAATCATTCTAGTACTTCAGCATGCATATCTTAGACACAGTAATGCCACAAGAAGCCAACCAAAGCAACATGTGATTTTTGATACAGTAGAAATGACTAAAAGGATCTGTAGAACTCGGACATGGGACACAGTACAACTATTTGCTCTTCCACCTAAAATATTGTCTGCAAATTATTAAGCAGAACAGATATTGGCAAATAGGCCACATTATGTCACATTTAAACAAATGGTGCTGGAAACATTGACAATACCCTCTTCTTCTTTCTACCCTTCAGTGGAACTTCCCCCTCTTGATGCAGGCCTGGAAGCTTGGGCCCGCCCTAGCGACTGGTAATACTGTGGTGATGAAGGTTGCAGAGCAGACACCGCTCACTGCACTCTATGTAGCCAGCCTTATTAAAGAGGTACATACACAATAGGCTAAATAACTACTTGATAAATATATACATTAAATGGATGGAAAGTTCGTCAGCTTATTGAAGACTATCACAGTTCTAGTATGTATATGTGATAGGTGGGATTTCCGGAAGGTGTGGTGAACATTCTCCCTGGCATGGGGTCATCAGCTGGTGCTGCCATTGCTGCGCATATGGATGTTGATAAATTGGCATTCACTGGGTCAACAGAGGTAGGATCCTTACACACTCATTTGTAATGTACAGAGGCATGCGTGCATTATAGAAACCAGGTCTTATAAATTGCAAATTAATAAGGATTTATGATCATTCATATCTGCATGAGCAATAACATGCATAGACATATCCATTTTTTTTTTTTTTTGGCATTTTCCACATTGGATAGTGATAGTAGAGAAAGGCAGGAGAGAAAGAGGGGATTACATGCAGTAAAGGGCCTGGGTCTGATTTGAACATTGGTCCCGAGGACCAATCTGCGATGCCGGAAGTTGGCGCGCCCCGGTCCCCGCCTTTGCCGTCCCCCTGGCCTGCATTGCACCCTACCCAATGCTCATCCCCGCGTGTGGTGGGTCCACGAGGTGGTGGCTGCATGTTGTTTTTTCAGGCTGGGCCCAACCGGGCCCCATGGGCCAAGGCCCAGCCACCAGATGCTCGCCGGTGAGCTCCCCTCCCAGGTCTGACTGCAGGAGGGGCCCTGGTTTCCCTTTTCTGGGCGAGGTGCTGTAGCTCTGCTGGTGTAAATTCATTGGTTTTTTTTGGGAATTGCTCTTAGTCTGGCCCCTCGCCTGGGACCACTTTGCCTTGGGAGACCCTACCAGGGGCTATTGCCCCCGACAACACAGCTCCCAGGATCACTGGGACACACAAACTCCTCCACCACGTTAAGGTTGCGATTCTCGGAGGAGTTACAATTGGCTGGATACAATTGGGGAGAAAAAGGGAGGAAAATCCCCCCCCCCCCAAAAAAAAATCTGCAACTCCTACATGATAGCTCTGTCATTCTTAACCACCAGTTGCAATGGCTCCCATCTGAACTTGGGAGGATCCAGCCCATACTTCGTTCAGATGATCCTGTACAGAATCCCCCTAACTTGGTTGTGGTACTCATGTGTCCTGTTGTCACTTGCATCTTACACCTTGCTATTATGTTTTGGACTGTCTGAGGCATATTTACACGGTATGCACCTCAGTTTCTGTCTGTTGTAGTATAATCCTGCTTCTATTGACTTGGTGCTGAGTACCTGCCTTGGTGTTGTCCGTCAGTGTAGCCTTTTCCAACCACTGGTAGGATTTCTGTCTCAACCATCTGCTATAAGCCAATGTCACATCTTGTGTAGGGGCTTGGCTTGCCATTGCCCCTCCTCTGCTTCCCCATCACAAACACATCTCAGCTTCTGGCTGAGATATTCTCTTAGCAGTTAATCCCAAGGAGCAATTTTTCTCTTGTATGCATGGATGCTTTGTGTTTCATTCAGAACAGTGGCTTTTATGCTTACTTAGCCCCAGCCCCCATTTTCCTGGCTGGTGTCGACTCGCTGGGTGTTCAATTTTGAGTGGGCTCTTCTGCCCATTTTGTGGTGTATCCAGCACTTGATATAACTGGCTTCCATTTCCGCTCCTGGCTAGCTTAATATAGTTGGGTATCTAATGACTGGTAGGGCATATGTGTGTGTGTTTTTTTTAGTACTTTATTGCTAAAGTTTTCCTTTACAATATTTGCAAAACATTTTAAAATTTGAAAAAAATTCTAAAAACATGTTTTCACTTTGTCATTATGGGTTATTGCATGTAGATTGATGGGCAAAACTGGCAATTTCATCCATTCAAAATTCAATCTACAACACAAAGAGTGCAAAAAAGTGAAGGGTTCTGATTTTTGTGACTATATATTTACATACACCCACACTCCCCTGTCTTTTTCTTTCAGGTTGGTCATCTGATTCAGCAAGCTTCAGGCAAAAGTAACCTGAAGAAAGTCACCCTGGAGCTTGGGGGAAAGAGTCCAAATATCATCATGTCTGACGCCAATAGTATGTTTTGTATGAAATTGTTTTGGCATTTAGAAGGCAATAATATCTGCTATGTACAGCTAAAAGAATTAGCTGTGTATATTAGTTGTGTCCTAGAAACTGTGTCGGGGGCGTCTGGGTAGCATAGCGGTCTATTCTGTTGCCTACCGATATGGGAATCGCCAGTTCGATTCCTCGTGTTACCTCCTGCTTGGTCAGGTGTCCCTACAGACACAGTTGGCTGTGTTTGCAGGTGGGAAAACAGATGTGAGTATGGGTCCTGGTCGCTGCACTAGCGCCTCCTCTGGTCGGTCAGGGCACCTGTTCGGGGGGGGGGGGGACTGGGAGGAATAGTGTGATCCTCTTACGTGCTACATCCCCCTGGCGAGATTCCTCATTGTCAGGTGAAAAGAAGCGTCTGGCAACTCAACATGTTTCAGAGGAGACGTGGTAGTCTGCAGCCCAACCCGGATCAATGGAGGGGGTGGAGCAGCGACCAGGATGGCTTGGAAGAGTGGGGTAATTGGTCAGATACAATTGGGGAGAGAAAGGGGGGGGAAATCAAAGAAACTGTAAGATATACGTGGGACTGTTTGTTTAATTGGATTTCATTTTCTTAGTACTTTACACAACTTGTGATGTGCAGAACTGTAGTAACTACAGTTGATCAACCACAGCTTAATAAAGCTGATCAGCCACAGCATGAAGATTTGGGAAAGAGTAATAGAAGCTAGGTTAAGAGGAGAAGTGATGATCAGCGAGCAGCAGTATGGTGTCATGCCACGAAAGCACACCACAGATACGATGTTTGCTTTGAGAAAGTTGATTGAGAAGTATAGAGAAGGTCAGAAGGAGTTACATTGTGTCTTTGTGGATTTAGAGAAAGCATATGACAGGGTGCCGAGAGAGGAGGTGTGGTGTTGTATGAGGAAGTCGGGAGTTGCAGAGAAGTATGCAGGAGTGGTGCAGGATATTTATGAGGGCAGTGTGAAGGTGGTGAGATGTGCGGTTGGAATGACAGATGGGTTCAAAGTGGAGGTGGGATTACATCAAGGATCAGCTCTGAGCCCTTGTTTGAAATGGTTATGTACAGGTTGATGGATGAGATCAGGCAGGAGTCTCCGTGGACTATGATGTTCGTGGATGACATTGTGATCTGTAGCGAGAGTAGGGTGCAGGTTGAGGAGAGCTTGGAGAGGTGGAGGTATGCACTGGAGAGAAGAGGAATGAAAGTCAGTAGGAGCAAGACGGAATACGTGTGAATGAGAGGGAGGACAGTGGAATGAGGGTGCAAGGAGTAGACGTGACTAAGGTGGATGAGTTTAAATACTTCGGGTCAACTGTCCAAAGTAAAAGGGAGTGCAGAAGAGAGGTGAAGAAGAGAGTGCAGGCAGGGTGGAAAAGAGTGTCAGGAGTGATTTGCGACAGGAGGGTACCAGCAAGAGTTAAAGGGTAGGTTTACAAGATGGTTGTTAAGACCAGCTATGTTATATGGTTTGGAGACAGCGGCACTGAAGAAAAGACAGGAGCTGGAGGTGGCAGAGTTGAATATGCTAAGATTTTCATTGGGAGTGATGAAGAAGGACAGAATTAGGAATGATTATATTAGAGGGACAACTCAGGTTGGACAGTTTGGAGACAAAGCAAGAGAGGCAAGATTGAGATGGTTTGGACATGTGTGGAGGAGAGATGCTGGGTATATTGGGAGAAGAATGCTGAATATGGAGCTGCCAGGGAAGAGGTAAAGAGGAAGACCAAAGAGGAGGTTTATGGATGTGGTGAGAGAGGACATGCAGATTGGCTGGTGTGACAGAGGAAGATGCAGAAGACAGGAAGAGATGGAAACGAATGATCTGCTGTGGCAACACCTAACAGGAGCAGCCAAAAGTAGTAGTAGCAGTAGTGACTTTACACAACTTAAAGTTGCTGACTGTATTGTACTGAATTTGTGCATGTGCTAAGTGTTGAAAAAGCAATCTTAGGTTTTAACAGTTTTGATTGTGCCTATTGCATTACTAAAAGACTCAAATTCCTTTCAACATTACCGGGTCATGAAATAACATTAAATTGAAGTTGTAAATTAAAAATTTCCCGATTATTGGAGGACCTCTAAATCAGACTACACTTTTGTATGTCAATTAGCAAAAAGTTTTCTCTGTATGATTAGAATTTGTTTCTCCCCCCCCCCCCCCCCATCCAACAGTGGAGGATGCAGTGGAGCAGTCCCACTTTGCTCTGTTTTTCAATCAAGGCCAGTGTTGCTGTGCTGGGTCTCGAACCTATGTTCAGGCAGACATCTACGATGAATTTCTGGAGCGTAGTACTGTGCGGGCCAAGAGACGAGTGGTGGGAGACCCCTTCAACCTCAACACTGAGCAGGGACCCCAGGTAAAATAGGTAGTAGGCCTGTCAGATAGCATTTGAAATTCGAATGTACATTCGAATTATGGTAATAATATTCGAATTTGAATATGAAAATATGAAATTCGATTTTTTGTAATATATTTTTTTAATATATTTTTTCCCCCTTTTTAATATTATTATTATTAATGCACACACGTTTAAATGGAAATAAATGATTTCGTGAAACGTATTTTATGAAAATAAGCATAGCCTACATCCGTAGTAAAACCGGAAATTAAAAAGCTCTTGTCAGTTCCCACGCCGAGCGGGCGGGCTCATAGAACACAGGAAATGGCGGAATCCGAGAAGAACGTTGGCTGTGACCCAAGCGCTAGCACTAGCACATCTCCTGCGAGAGTCATTCATACTCCACAACATCTGAGAAGTTACGTATGGAAATTCTTTGGGTTTTGGGCTGTTAATGGGAAAATCGAAGAGAGAATATATCCACACCTCGGGAAGATGGCTCAGAGATACCTCGCCGTGCCAGGGACATCCGTGCGCTCTGAGCGTGTCTTTTCTGATGCGGGAAACATAGTCACCAAAAAAAGGAGCGCTCTCGAGTCTGAACACGTGGACGCTTTGGTTTTTCTCGCAAACCACTATTAGCACAACTTCTTATACTACTACAGTGAGTAGGACTCTTGATTTTATTTTTTTAAGCCCCGTGGGTCATGGATAATTTACTATGCCTATGTTACTTACGGTAAATTCGTTAACACCATCTGGCCTTTTCCTAGTCAGATTTATTTTACTTGTATGTTACTTAGAGTAGGCCCTAGTTAACATCATCTGGCCTTTTCCTAGTCAGATTTATTTTATGTTTAGGGGTGCTCAACAACAGTTTTTGGACTAATATGTGCGGACAATGTGCTGGAGTTGTATGTTGTCATAAATATGCTGTTAATAAAAACACGGGCTACAATAGACTTACTCTCTCTGTATTGATTTTTGGGGGTGATATGCAAATTCAAGGTATTCGAATGCCATTCGAACCTCAGTGTGTAATATTCGTTATTCGTTCGAGGCCTATTTTTGGCATTCGTTCACAGCTCTAATAGGTAGACACACACACACGTGGACACGTACATCTATCCTTGATAACCAAACAGCTTAAGCTGTCCCCTGTAATCCTCCACTGTACTATGTAGACCTTTCAAACAAGGTTTTGTAATTTGTGGAATTTGACCTTGACTCTATTTTCCCCTTATTTGAAATCTGATTGATTCTGCTTATGTATAAGTGTTATACAGTATTATATTATAATAATTAAAATAATACATTAGTATATTGTATTATTCATACATAATACTTACATATAAATATATCAGTTTCAGAGTTTGCTGATAACAATTGGACACTAAAATTGCTGTTGATAAATATGGCAGTATTAAAAGTATTTGTAGCATTTTAGGTAAAATTCTCAATGTAAATTTGAAATTTGGATGCAGTGAAACATTGAATTGATTTATTCACAATAAAATATTAATTAAATTGGGGCACCACCTCCTTTGACAAAGGAATATTAAGTCTCACCGTCAGTCAAAGGAATATTAAGTCTCACCGTCAGTCAGATTACAAGACATTAGTCTTGTAATTTGAAGGACGCACTACCTCGTGTCAGGGATCTAAAGTATAACTAAACCTTAGACCATTTTATTGAGTTTGATATCTACAGATTAAAAACCATGTAAATGAGTTGGCAGAAAATGTTCTACAGCAAAATAAATTCTCTCTGCAAGTCGGTACTTGTATAGTTCAAATTTCAGTAGCTTTAATCTTAAAACTTTGGGCAAGAGAGACCAGTAGCATATGGTGATTCTGATAGACTGGCTCCCCGACTGTAGACTAGAGAGCAGAGGTTTGACTCTGGCAATATACTACTAGAAGGCAGACGAGGAAGGGGTGTTTCTACTCATGACAGACCAGTCTGTGCATAAAAATATTTAGACAGCCCCCCCCCCAAGATATTATTATACCAGAGGATTACATTTTTCAACAGATATCTTCATGTTTCAGTCACAAATGCAACCAAATACACATTCATCTTCAACTGGTTTAAGAAAGAAATCAATTTGTGCATACTTAAATGGTCCAAATAGAGGGGGATAGGTTGACACTGTCATCAAAGCTTATATATTTTTGCCAAATTTGGCATTTCTAATAATATTGTTGTGCATACCATGTAAAATATGGAGGACACCAATATTTGAAACATGTTAGTGTCATCCCTCACCTTGCTCACATGAGACATGCCACGTTAAGATATGACAAAGCCAAGTGGACAGAAAAGATGGAGGCACCATACCTCATGGTGTGTCCACAAGCCACTTGCATATTTACATCAATGAGAGAAACCATAACCTGTGTTCAGCAATGTCAGCCTTTTTTTTCATAAATGTATTTATTAAATGTTCTACGACTCAAAAACATTACAGCACACACATATATACACTATATGTACAAAAGTATTGGGACACCTGGCCATTACACCTACAGGAGCTTTTATGTCATCCCATTCTAAATCCATAGGCATTAATGTGGAGTTGGTCCCCCCTTTTGCGCTATAACAGCTTCCACTCTTTTGGGAAGGCTTTCCACAAGATTTTGGAATGTGTCTGTGGGAATTTTTGCCCATTTATCCAGAAGAGCATTTGTAAGGACAGGCACTAATGTTGGACGAGAAGACCTGGCTCGCAATCTCCGTTCTAGTTCATCCCAAAGGTGTTCGATGGGGTTGAAGTCGGGGCTTTGTGCGGGCCAGTTAAGTTCTTCTACACCAAACTTACCCAAACATGTCTTAATTGACCTTACTTTGTGCACTGGGTCACAGTCATGCTGAAACAGAAAAGGGCCCTCCCCAAACTGTTCCCACAAAGTTGGAAGCATAGAATTGTCCAAAATGTCTTGTTATGCTGAAGCATTAAGATTTCCCTTCACTGGAACTAAGGGGCCTAGCCCAACCCCTGAAAAATCTCATACCAGTATCCCTCCTCCACCAAACTTTACAGTTTGCACAATGTAGTCAGGCAGGTAATGTTCTCCTGGCGTCGGCCAAACCCAGACTCATCCATCAGACTGCCAGACAGAGAAGCGTGATTCGTCACTCCACAGAACAAGTTTCCACTGCTCCAGAGTCCAGTGGCAGCATGCTTTACACCACTCCATCCGATGCTTGGCATTGTGCTTGGTGTTGTAAGGCATGCATGCAGCTGCTCGGCCATGGAAACCCATTCCATAAAGCTCCCGGTGCACAGTTTTTGTGCTGATGTTAATGCCAGAGGAAGTTTGGGATTCCCCGGTTATTGAGTCAACAGAGCGTTGGCAACTTTTACGCACTATGCGCCTCAGCACTCATCGACCCTGCTGTGTGACTTTACATAGTCTGCCACTTTGTGACTGAGTTACTGTTGTTCCTAAACGCTTCCACTTTTCAATAATACCACTTACAGTTGACCGTGGAATATCTAGAAGGGAAGAAATTTCACGAACTGACTTATTGCAAAGGTGGCATCCTATGACAGTACCACACTTGAATACACTGAGCTCTTCAGAATAACCCATTCTTTCAAAAATGTCTGTAAATGCAGACTGCATGGCTAGCTGCTTGATTTTATACACCTGTGGCAATGGGTCTGAATTAAACAGCTGAATTCAATGATTAAGAGGTGTGTCCCAATACTTTCGTGTGTGTGTGTGTGTGTGTGTGTGTGTGTGCGCGCGCGCGCGTGCGCGTGCGTGCGTCAATGGTGTTATTAGTGCTCCACTAATGAGGAGCAGAATATCAACACAGATACAGGAAAAAAAAGTTTTAATGCATTGCAGTACAGGCCTGGTTTGTGCGTCGTGCACTCATCAGCTGCTAATGTGTGTATATGTATAATAAACATACCCACATTCTTCATACATGAAAATTACATCTGCATACAAATGTATGCATCTCTATATATGCATCTCTAGACACATACAACAAAAACAAATAATGGTAGTACTAAAAAGGCACTTTCAATGAAAGCACTAGAGTATGAGGGGCCATCCAAATTTTACACTACATTCATCCAGGTAAGTAGCTTAGACAGCCATGTTTTTGCAGAGGGCGCTGTTACCCTACCCCAGACTCATCCATTAAGTGAGATGAATCATTGTTCTTGATGTAATGTATAAATTGGCCCCACACTTTCTGAAACATCTCTTATTTTTTTTTAAGAGTTTATGTTATTCTTTTTAAAAGTAAACATACAGATAGTTCCTTAAACCACTGTGTAATACTTGGACTGCCCATCATTTTCCATGTTAGAGCAATCCCTTTTTTGCTTGTAAGAAACACATGTTAATAAAGATTTGTTCACTATGTTTTATATTATGCCCATCTGGACAGAGGCCGAGTAAAAAAAAAAAAAGTTTGGCTCCAACTATAATTTAATCAATAAATCACTTGCACAGTTAGTCTAACATTTTCCCAAAATCCCCTTATTTTGGGACATTGCCAGAAACAATGGAACAATGTACCCTTATCGTCACCACATCTGGTGCATAGGTCTGGAATGTTAGTATTAAATTTATTAAGTTTTTCTGGTGTAATATACACTCTCATTAGCCAAGTTTTAACCGTGTATTAGCTGTCTGTGTTTGGGCTACCTCACATACTTTGCTCCATTGTTCCAGTGTCAGTTCTTCCTGTAAGTCAACTTTCCATATGTTAAGTTTAGAGTCTGAGGATTCTGAAGAATTTTCTAACAACAAGTAATAGAGTTTCAGATAGTAACCCTTCCCAAAGGGGCTTTTGATTAGAACTTTCTACAATAAAGACAAAGAAGGGACCACCATGGATTGATTTTGATTAGCTCCAATAAAGCTCCTGAGCTGTAAATATTTGAAAAAGTCCTTACGGGGGATATTATATTTAATGACAAGTTCTTCAAACATTAAGACTCCCATCCTGAGCACCAAAGATATCTTTCAACCGTCCTACCCCGCTGTCAGCCCATATTTTAAAGCCCCTGTCAGCTTTACCTGGCACAAAATGGTTACTACCCCAGATTGGACTAAAGCAAGAGAGGGAAGACATTATCTTCAAGTAATTTTTAATCTCATACCATACACTTATCATGTTTTTGACTATAGGGTCGGGTGTTATCTTTTTGAGGTTTTTGGGGTTGTCCGAGTAGATGTATGTAGGAAGTGGTAGCTTTAAAGAGTATGATTCAGTGTATTTCCATGCTGGAGAGTTTTCTGCTGTGTAGTAAAACATCAATGTTCTTAATTGAGCTGCCCAGTAATACCACAGCATGTTGGGACATTGTAACCCTCCTCTATCATAAGGTAAAATGAAAGAGATAAACATAGTCTGGGGTGTCTATTCTTCCATAAAAAAATACTAAATAATATCTTCATTCTAGAAAAGAAGTTTGGTGGCGGTGGCAAGAGAATATTCTGAAACAAGTATAGCAGCTTGGGGAGTATATTCATTTTGAGTGTATTAATTCTTCTGATTAGGGAAATTGGGAGTTTTGACCACCTATCAACCGAATTAGAAATAGATGCTATAATAGGATTGTAGTTGGAATCTCCGATGTTCCAATTTGGGAACAATCTGGATTCTTAAATAAGTAAAAGTATTTACTGTTCTAAAATGACCAACATGTTTGGGTGGTTTAGACCTCTCCTCTGAGTTAAGGAGCATTATGGAGGATTTTGAGTTGTTTATTTTGTAACCAGAGATACAGCCAAATTCTTTTATCACATCCAAAAGAGCCAGGACAGAATCTCCTAATTTCCTAAGGAATAGAATCACATCGTCTGCATAAAGAGCTATGCGATGTTCTGATCGTCCTGTACTTATGCCCGTAATCATTGGGTGCTCTTTCACAGCAATCGCAAATGGTTCGATCGCGATTATAAAAAGTGGGGACAGAGGGAATCCTTGTCTGCAACCTCTACTAATCCTTATTGCTTTTAATATGATGTTATTAGTAATTACTTCTGCATAAGTGTCAATGAACAAAAGTTTTACCCAGTTGCAAAAATTCTCCCCAAAACCAAATCGACCAAGGAGCTGAAACAAATTAGACCATTCCACCCTGTTAAAAGCTTTCTCAGTGTCTAATGCCAAGAAAGCTGTATCTGATGCCCCCATTTGGGCATGTAGAATGTTCAAAATCCTTATGGCATTGTGAAATCCCTGACGACCCACAACAAATCCACTTTGATCTTCTTTTATGATTCCTGGTAGCAGATGTTCCAGCCTCTTTGCCGATATTTTACAAAGTATCTTCAAGTCTGAATTCAAGAGACTGATGGGGCACACTTTTTCACATTTATCATTTGATTTTCCAGGTTTTGGAAGGAGTGTAATCAGGGCCCTTCTCAGGGAGGGTGGGAGTATCCCTTTTTGAACAGATTCAGAAAACATTTCCAAAAGGGGTGTTTTTTAGTTTTGATTCAATTATTTTACAAATGTGTAGACCATCTGGTCCTGCTGATTTTCCAGATTTCATGTTCTTTATCGCCTCAGAGATCTCCCCTATGGTCAATTCTGTCCCTTACTTCAAACTTTCCTCCTCCAAGATTTTTGGAATATTGAGGTTGTTTAGGAATGTGTTTTGGTCTAGTTGTCTTTGGTCTGTTTCAGCACTATACAGTCTTTCCTAATAACCCTTAAATGACTCATTTATTGCAAAAGGTTCTGTGATGGTCTCCCCTCTGCCATTTTTTAAATACAGTGATCGTTTTCTCAATTTGAAGTTGTTTAATGCGCCACGCCAGAATCCTACCAGGCTTCTCACCTTGATCAGAGATGTTCTGTTCAAGTTTTAGTAGATTTTCTGCTACTTTAGAGGCTGAAATGTCATTATATTGTGACCTTAATAGTAAAAAATCTTGGTGTAATTTAGGACAGGGATTCTTAAAGTATTTGTGCTCCATGGTCTTAACTTTTGACTCCAGTTGGCTTTTTTTAGATTTGGAACTCGTGAAATTAATCATCTCACCCCTAACATAAGCTTTAAAAGCTTCCCATCTGGGGCTTGCAGATGTTTCAAAAGTGTTAACTGCAAAATACAAATCAATCTGTTTTCCAAGAAAATAAATTAATTCTGGGCCCTGTAGCCATTTTTGTTGAAATCTCCATCTTGGTGGGTCACATAGCAGCCCTGGGTCTGTAAAAAATTAGGCTATTTGGGGCATGATCTGAAATCAAAATACTGTCATAATTATAGTCTTTAACTTTGCATATCAAACTTGCCGAAATTAAAAAATAATTAATTCAGGAATATGATTTGTGTGTATTTGAGAAACATGAATACATTGATACTTCAGGGTTCCTGTCCCTCCATATGTCCCTTAAATGTAACTCTTTAGCAAATTGGTGTATTATTTCCCTACTTTTATTATGAGTCTTGTCAACTTGTGATGACCTGTCTTTATTAGGGTCTAATGTACAGTTAAAATCTCCAGCTATAATATATATTGGCCTTTGAGGGTCTACAAATTGAAAAATAAATTACTGAAAAAAATTGGGTCATCCTTATTTGGTGCATAAATGTTAACCAAATTAAGCCATTCTGTATAAAGAGTACCCTGAATTATCAGATATCTGCCCATTTTATCTTTCAATTGCCTTTGTAATATTCAGTGGGACAGATTTGTGGATAAGAGTCATAACCCCTCCCGTTTGAGTAGTTAAAGGTGCTGCAAATACTTACCCCTGCCACCTCTTCCTAATCCTAATATCTTCTTTCACTGCCAAGTGTGTTTCTTGAAGAAAAATAATTTGACTGTATATTTTTTAACCTCCCCATCACTTGTTTTACTTTTTCGATCTTTTGCAACCCTCTGCAATTCCAAGAAGTAAATTTAACTTCTAGTCTACTGGTCATAACTACTAATTCCTAATGTATTTCTCATATCGTCACCTTCTTAAAATAATGGCCTCAGTCATATTTTCAAGTTTTTCAAAAAACAGAATAAACTGACAGATGTTGTTTCAGTTTCAGTTTATTCTGTTTTTTTAAAAACTTGAAAATATGACTAATGGCCTAAGTCATATTTTCAAGTTTTTCAAAAAACAGGATAAACGCACGAATTTTGTTTCAGTTTATTTTTTTTTTGAAAAAATTAAAAATATGACTTAGGCCATTATTTTAAGAAGGTGATGATAGAAAGACTCAGAAACGTACCTTTAACTAAAAAAAAATAAGAATAACAAATATGAATGCTTCTAATCACTTCAAACCCAATATACAAACCCCAAAGCCCTGAAACCAGTCTTCTTCCCCCCCACCCTGTTGAACATCCCAGTAAAGCTGAAGACCACTCCACAAACAGTGAGGAGTAGTCAAACATTACCAGCCACTCTATCTCCCTAAACATAATGTCTCCCTCCTTTAATTAAGGAAAGCAGACCTCCCCAAAAACAAGTTGACCTGTTGAGCAACATGTTATGGAGTATGAATAACTAATGCCCTTCAAAGGCCTCTAAATAAACAAGTTTGTCCACATACAAAATAATATTTTTGTTTTTTTCTTCTTCCCCCTCCCTTCCTTTCTTTTTTCTTTTCTTCTTTAGTAAATAGCTGTTCTTGCCCATATGTAAACAAAAAAGGAGAGGACTTGAAACAGGATTCACCTCAAAATGTTAGAGAACATAGAAAACTGATGATAATCTATTAGCTATATTACACCTGATGATGACCTCAATGAGTCTTAACATATCCAGTGGTTTAGCCTGTTGAATGGGCGTATCTGTCAAAATAAGCTTTAAATATTATTGCAAATTTAATTTAATTGTAATTTTATTATTTAACTATTTAATTAATAATGATAAATTATACTTGTGTGTTACATTATTCTGCAAGAACAAAAAAGTATGTTCATACAGGAATGGAGCCCAGGTCACCCACAGGAAATGACTTGGCCAGATGGATTGAGCTATCACTGTGGTGTCAACGACATGTTATGTACGGATAATATAGCCAACACATGCACACAGGGGAGACTCACATCACGCCATTCACATACATGGGAGAAGAGACAAGAAAAGACATTAGTCACACATTGGAGAGAGAGAGAGAGAGAGAGAGAGAGAGAGAGAGAGAGAGAGAGAGAGAGAGAGAGAGAGAGAGAGAGAGAGAAGAGAGAGAGAAGAGAGAGAGAAGAGAGAGAGAGAGAGAGAGAGAGAGAGAGAGAGAGAGAGAGAGAGAGAGAGAGAGAGAGAGAGAGAGATACAACATTGAAACATCCATCCATCCATTCCATCCATTATCCAAACCACTTATCCTGCTGTCAGGGTCACGAGGATGCTAGAGCCTATCCCAGCAGTCATTGGGCGGCAGGCAGGGAGACACCCTGGACAGGCCGCCAGGCCAACATTGAAACAGGATAACAAAATTACATGGATTTATGAGCTATATAAAGAATGTAATGAGGAGGCTGCCATGCAGCATCCAGGTGGCAACCACCATCACCATGGCAACCTGGTAGGAGGACAGATTACATGTGCACACAGGGAAGACTCACATCACACCATTCACATACACCAGAGAAGAGACCGGAGAAGACATAATTCAGAGAGAGAGAAAAGACGTGAGAGAAAAGAACAATTCCATCCATTATCCAAGTCGCTTATCCCAACTGGGGTTGCGGGATGCTGGAGCCTATCCTAGTGGTCATTGGGCAGCAGGTGGGGAGACACCCCGTACAGACCGCCAGTCCATCACAGGGCGAAAAGAAACAAACCGTTGCAATAGTCAATATCTGTACTCTGTTATCTTTTATAAGAAAATACTTTGTCACTGTACATACATAGTTAAATTCATTTTCTGCATTTAACCCATCCTCTATACACGCACTAGAAAAAGTGGGCAGCCGTGCACACTAGGAGAAGTGAGCAGCTGCAGTGCCTGTCCCTGGAGACCAATTGCAGTTCTTTGTCATCACCTTGGTCAGGGGCGCAGGTAGAAGTAAAAACCTTAACATGCATATTTTTTGATGATGGAAGGAAACCGGAACGTCCGGGGGAAACCCACGTAGACATGGGGAGAACATACAAATTCCACAAAGAAAGACCTGGGATGGCCTGGGGTTCAAACCCAGGACCTTCTTGCTGTAAAGCAACAGTGCTAACCACTGGGCCACCATGCTGCCCTAATCTCATCAGCGGAACAGTGCTTGGTAAATTCATTTAGACAGAAGCCTACATGCCATGCTGTACAGGTCGTGAAGTACTCAATTTTAGACAACTAATTGTAGGTTAAGGCAAAGAGATGAGATTTAAGGTTGGATTTGAAGGACTCAACAGACTCTGTCTGATGGCAGCAGGCAGGTTATTCCATAAAGATGGGGCCCAATAGGAAAAGTCTCTGCCACCAGCTGACTTCTTTTTAACTTTGGGTACACACAGGAGACCTGTATTTTGAGAGCAGAGGGCTTGAGACAGAATATATAGTTTAAGGAGATCAGACAGGTATGATGGGACAAGCCCACTTAGGATTTTATAAGTCAGCAGAAGCACCGTGAAGTCTGATCTAACATCGATAGGATGGGAATCAAGGGAGGCAAGAATTGGTGTAATATGATCAATCTTTTTTCCTTTTACTTAAAATTCTAGCTACAGTATTTTGAATCATCTGAAGACTTTATTAATCCCCTTGGGTAAATTCAGGTGCTGCAAATTAACCCATCCTAGCTGTGGTCTGTATAGCTAGGAGCAGTGGTCTGCTGCCTTGATATTGCGCTCGGGAACCAACTCCAGTTCTTCTTTTCCCATTGCCTTGGTTAGGGGCACAGACAGGAGTATAAATCCTCACATGCATGTTTGTTTGTTTTTTTGTTTTTTGATGGTGGGGGAAACTGCAGCACCTGGAGAAAACCCACCACAGCCACGGGGAGAACATGCAAACTCCACACAGAGGATGACCTGGGATGATCCCCAAGGTTGGACAACCCGGGGGTTTGAACCCAGGACCTTCTTGCTGTGAGGTGACAGTGCTAGCCACTGGGCCACCGTGCTGCCCCTTTAGTACTAGCATGTGGCAGACCTGAAAACAGAACATTACAGTAATTAAGTCTGGATGAAACAAATGCATGTATTACTCTCTGCGTCAGCCATTGACAAGAAAGGTCAAATTTTAGCTATTACATATCAGAAAAAATGCAGTCTCGGTGATTTCTTTAATGTGCTTATCAAAGGAAATGTTACGGCTCGCCCATCCTGCGCCTGCAGCCAATCAGCTCGTCAGGGCTGGGCTTAGTTGTCAGGGCTGGGCTTAAGTTTGCCGGTCTCCCGGAGCCCGTTGCCAGTTCGTGCCGTAACATCCTTGTTGAAGTGGTTACGCTTCCCTCCCTGTGTATTCTCTCCGAGTTTATCTCAACCCGTGGATTTGCTATTTTCTCTGCAGAGTTTTTTTCCCTGGGGAATCATCCTGCCGCATCGGCAATTTGGATTACCCGTGAGTTTTCCCGTATTTTCTGTTTGTTGGTGGCTACCTGAAAAGCGACTCGCCGGACTCTTTTCGTTGCCGTGTATGTTGTCCCGTTGGACCTTTGTATGAACTGTTAATAAAGTACGCCAGTTTCGGCGAACTCTATCTCTGCTTGGTGTCGTGCACTTGGGGTCTTCCACAAACCCTAACAGTACGAACTGGCCCTGACGACACCAGCCGGCACAGAGAGCGTACCGACCAGTCCGGTTCAAGCAGCTCTCATTGAACAGATCTGCCTGACCAATTCCCACACCCAGCAGTTAGAGGCAGCCTCTGTCGCTGTGAGGGATCTCCAGACTTGGGTCCAGCCCCTCCAGGCCTCTGTGGATAACCTAATGGGCCAGCAGGCGGCGTTGGCAAGCCAACAAGCAGAGATCCTGCGGCAGTTGCAGACCATCACGGCGGCTCTCGCCACCCAGTCGCTGTGCCAGCCTGCTCCTGGAGTCGTGGGTAACCCGCCCCCTGGGCCCACTGCCCCAGTCAACCCTGTGGGGCTCAACCCAGTTCCCCGGGAGCCCTGCCTCTCCAGTCCACGACCATTTGATGGTAACTTCGAGACCTGTGCCACGTTCATCATGCAGTGTGAGCTGGTCTTCACGTACCAACCTAGCCTGTTCACTTCTGATGCTGCCCGTGTGACTTACATGACCAACCTGCTCACAGGCCGAGCAGTTCAGTGGGCCACTGCTTCCTGGTCCATGAGGGCCAGTTTATGCTTCACCTACGAGGACTTTGTGGCGGAACTACGGAAGGTATTCCACCGTCCAGTCTGTGGTCAGGACCCTGGTGCTCGGCTGAGCAATATCCAGCAGGTCAGTGGCAGTGTCACGGACTACTCAGTGGCATTCAGGCTGGCCGCAGCTGAGAGTGGCTGGAACGACCAGTCACTTCGGGTCACCTTCCGGAGAGGTCTCAGCGAGGCTGTCAAGGACCAGCTAGCCACCTGGGAGGAGCCCACCTCCCTCGATGACCTGATCAAGCTCACCATCCGCATCGATGGACGCCTCCGGGAGAGGAGGCGTGAGCGAGCCCTGCGTGGATCCCCGTCCATTCCCCAGTCGTCCAGCACCCCTGACAGAACCCCTACTCCTGTTCGCCCCACGTTCCCTGTGGCCATTTCTCCCTCCACGCCCCAGACCATGACAGGGGAGGAACCTATGCAGCTGGGGCGCACGTGCCTTAGTCCGGCCGAACGGGAGGCCCGGTTCAAGGTGGGTCAATGCCTCTACTGCGGCCAGAAGGGACATCTGATCAGCAGTTGCCCCACTCGACTAAAAGACTAGGCTCACTGGGACCCTGGGAGATCCTAGTGAGCTGCCTTTCCTGTTCCCGCCGTCCTGCCCCACAGAACCATCTGGTTAGTGTTACCCTGGCCTGGGCTGACCAGCGGCTCACGGTGGGTGCACTCCTCGACTCAGGAGCTGATGAATGTTTCCGGGACTCAGAGTTTGCTGCCCAGGCCAACATCCCGCTAGAGACGCTGGAGAAGCCCATGGAGGCCTTCGCGCTGGACGAGCGCTGCCTGGCCAGCGTCACCCAACGCACCCACCCTGTCTCTCTCACCATAGCCGGGAACCATGTGGAGAGACTTCGGTTCCTCATTATCCAGTCCCCGTTAGTCCCTGTGATCCTAGGGCGCCCCTGGTTCGTGCAGCATGAGCCACACATCGCCTGGGCCTCCGGTACCATCATGGAGTGGAGCTCCTCCTGTCATGCCCAATGTCTCCAGGCTGCTCCTGGCCCATCCCCCCGACGTGCCCCCGAATGCCCCTCCTCCCGACCTCTCCTCTGTTCCCCCCGAGTACCATGATCTAGGGGAGGTTTTCAGCAAGACCCGAGCCCAATCTCTTCCTCCTCATCAGCCGTATGACTGTGCTATCGACCTCCGCTCTGGGGCACCCCTTCCCAGCAGTCGCCTGTACAGTCTGACCATCCCTGAGAAGGCTGCAATGGACGAGTACATCTCTGAGTCCTTGGCAGCGGGCTCATTCGGCCCCCGTCCTCCCAGGTGGCAGCTGGATTCTTTTTCGTGAAGAAGACGGACGGGGGCCTCTGGCCCTGCATTGACTATCGCCAACTCAATGAGATAACCGTCAAGAACAGGTATCCCCTTCCCCTCATGAGTTCCACCCTTGAGCCCCTGACCCAGGGTACTGTCTTCACTAAGCTGGACCTCCGGTGTGCCTATCATCTGGTCCGGATCCGGAAGGAGGACGAGTGGAAGACAGCCTTTAAGATGCCCCGGGGTCATTGTGAGCACCTAGCCATGCCGTTCGGCCTCACCAACGCCCCGGCGGTATTCCAGGCTCTCATGAATGACATTCTCCGCGACATGCTTGACGAGTTCGTTGTCTACCTCGATGACATCCTCATCTTCTCCAGGACCCTCGAGGAACATGTCCAGCATGTCCGCCGCGTACTCGAATGTCTCCTCCGGAACCGGCTCTTCATCAAGGCAGAGAAATGCCGGTTCCATTCCCCTTCCGTTGACTACCTGGGCTTCGTCGTTGAGAGGGGACAGACCCGGGCCGACCCCCACAAGATCCAGGCCGATGTCTTAGAGCTTGTACTCTCATCTGGTTTCTCTCTCGAATGTCTTAATCTGATGGATATGCCTGTATCGGACCATAAAGCTATCATTTTCAAAGTCCAGCTGTTCCTAGTCACTATTCTAAAACATGCTCTTGCATTCTCAATGCTGGCTCTGCAGTTAAATTCTGTGATGCTTTAATTCATCATCCTTTAATCCCTCTTTATTCCTTCTCAATCAAGATGCACTGGTAAATTGATGCAACGATCAGTGCCTATCTATCCATCCTCCACCAAATTGCACCATTTAAAACTAGGAAACAAAATCAAATAACCTCCCCTTGCTGAATGATCACACTAATGCCCTTAGAAGACGCTGTAGAAAATCAGAACGACAATGGAAGGTCAACAAGTCTGAATTAACACATAACAGCCTTAAAAATCAAATGTTAATTTACCAGAAGGCAGTTAAAGATGCGAGATCAGCATACTTCTCTGAGCTAACATCAAGAAATGGCCACAATCCTAAAGTTCTCTTTAGGGTAATTGATTCTGTTATTAATGGTCCCTCCACTTCTTTTTTTTTTCTTCTTTTTTTTTTTCTCTTTTTTTTTTTTTTTGGACCTGATGTTGAGTTGTCCAAAAAATGTCTCACTCATTTTATAAATAAAGTGGAGAGTATCAGGTCCCAAATCCAGCCAGGCTTTTGCATTCACTCCATTTCCCATGTTAATTCTGCCTCTTTTACCCAGTTTCAACCAATTCCAATTTCAGTGTTAGAGAGTATAGTCTCCAGTATGAACTCCTTCCCCTGCATCTTAGACATATTTCCACTAAGCTGCTCAAGGAGGTATTTTCAACCATCAGCCATGTTATTCTGCAAATTCTTAATTATTCTCTGGCTTGGGGTGTCTGGGTAGCATAGCGGTCTATTCCATTGCCTACCAACACGGATATCACTGGTTCGAACCCCCATGTTACCTTTGGCTTGGTCGGGCGCCCCTACAGACACAATTGGCCGTGTCTGCTAGTGGGAAGCCGGATGTGGGTATGTGTCCTGGTCGCTGCACTAGCGCCTCCTCTGGTCTGCCGTGGCACCTGTTCAGGGAGAGGAAGAACTGGGGGGAATAGCATGATCGTCCCATGCGCTACGTCCTCCTGGTGAAACTCCTCACTGTCAGGTGAAAAGAAGCAGCTGGCGACTCCACATGTATCAGAGGAAGCATGTGGTAGTCTGCAGCCCTCTCCAGATCGGCACGGGTTGGAGCAGTGATCAGAATGGCTTGGAAGAGTGGTGTAATTGACCAAGTACAATTTGGAGAAAAGGGGGAAAAATCCAAAAACAAAAAAAAAAAAAAAAATTCAGATTCTTTTCCTGACCATTTAAAGCATACCGTTGTTCACCCATTGCTGAAGAAACCTAATTTAGATCCCCTGCCCCTAAGTAACTACAGACCAATCTCCAAATTTACTTTGCTGTCTGAGGTTCTGGAGAGAGTAATTCATTCTCTCTTGATTTCTTTTGTGAACATTAATAGTGTTTTTAATAGTTTCCAGTCTAGTTTTAGAGCACTTCATAGTACCGAGACTGCAGACAAAGGTGACTGCTTGATTTTAGTTCTTTTAGACTCAAGTGCTGCCTTTGACACAGTTGATTACAGCATCCTCTTTCATCAGTTAGAGACTTGGGTTGGCATCAAGGGCGTGGCTCTTAGCTTATTACACTCTTACCTCACCAACAGAACTTTTTTTTCTTCTCCCCCTGGGTAACTATCTCCTCGGTGGCTCAGTTGAGTTGTGGTGTCCCTCAAGGCTCAGTTCTTGGGCCCCTTTTCTTTTCTATATACATGCTGCCCCTTGGCCATGTCATTCTAAAATTGTGATGTGCTCGACCATTTTTGTGCTGACAGCACTCAGTTATACATGCCACTAAAACCCACAGATCCTAGCGCCCTGGCAAATATCACAACCTGCCTCTCTGACGTTAAATCCTGGATGTCCGAAAAACTTCCCAAATTTATTGATGATAAGTCTGAGGTCGTTCTGTTGAGTCCCAAAAATTCCATCAGCCCTTTTGGTGCTAATCTTGGTGATCTGTCAGGTAGTCTTAAGCAGGCTGCTAGGAATCTGAGGGTAATATTCGATGCTAAACTCAGTGTTGATAATCAAATCAAACATGTTGTTCAGTCACGCTTTCTCCAGCTCAAGCTAATCTCCAAAATTAGGTCATTTTTATCAACTGCTGATCTGCAAAATGTTGTACATGCTTTTTTATCTATTCTCGGTTTGTCTCTTGTAATGCACTTTATTCTGGTATCAACAAGGGCTCCCTCCACTGTGTCCAGTTGGTACAAAATGCCACTGCCTGGCTCATTACCAAGACAAAGAGGCATGACCATATCACTCCTGTGCTTGCCTCTCTACACTGGTTCCATTATATTCCGAATTGATTTTAAAAATGTATTGCTCACTTTTAAGGCTTTAAATGGTCTTGCTCCTACATACATTTTTGATTTCTTGACCTGGTATATGCTCCCTCGACCATTAAAATCCACAGACGGCGCCCTACTGGTTATTCCCAGGTCTCGGTTTATTACAAAGGGTGATCGGGCTTTTGCTGTTAGAGCCCCCACACTATGGAATTCTCTTCCTGTATAGCTAAGACGAACCAAATCCCTAGCTTCTTTTAAATGTTGTCTTAAATCTTTTCTTTTTATGGAAGCTTTTACAAATGTTTGATATTTTTTTTTATTTATTTATACTGTATTTATTTTTACTCTTATTTGTCTTACTCTTATTTTTGCCTTGTCTGGTTTTATTTCTTTTTAAAGCACTTCGTAACAGTGTTTTAGAAAAGGGCTATATAAATAAAGTTATTATTATTAGTTGACAATTTTGATGACCAACGCTTTGGACGATATGTGGTCACACTTTTGATAACATTAAATGTTTGAGTCTGTAGATTATTAGGTACTAGCAGAGGTACCCAGCATTGCCCCAGGAAAATGTTCTCACCAAAACAACCAACACGATCTGATCTTTACAATATAATCAATGATGAAATATAGGATAATTTATGATATGTGTTCTGTCCTCGCTAAGCGTTGTCCTCATGACTGTGTAATTGGCTATACAGGCAGCTAAACACTCTCCTAATCAAGCTCCAAGGAACAGACAGATGTGTTGAATTTGGCAGTTTAATCAGGATAAGTGTGAAACTGTGGACAAAGAAGATATACAAATGAAAATATTACGCTACTGTACTAAACAACAAAGAACACATAATGACGCATACATGTTACTTTTATACCAATAAAAAATGCAACTTACAGATGATGCCATGTATAAGCTATGAAGGAAAGGATTGCGTCGTATTGTAACTAGCAGTAACATGGGCCGTCTCTGGCAAGATCTCGAGAGGAAGTGGAGCACTTCCTGTTTCCGGGGTTAACAAAAGGAACTACTAAGAACAACCACCAGGGGGTAGCAAATACAATTAAAAAAACAAATCTGGTTCCTACACAATATGATACATGTGATAAACGAATGTCGAAAAAACGAATGTTATTAACGAAAATTATCAAATGACAATTTTCAATCCATTCATAAAGCTTCTTTGCTAACGTGTGTGTATTTAATCGCTCAGTGCGCAAGCGCCTCAGGGTAAACCACATTGCGTGCCTGCAGGCTAGCATTGACAGTGTTAGGTGTAGTGCCTCCCTTGACCACTGGAAGGATTTGCCTGAAGTCTCCACAAAGCATCGTTGGAATGCCTCTTTCACAAATAAATCAAATTTTTTACTTGGTTTTTGAAATATTTTTCGAACTGTGCGGTTCTTGGAATGTGCTGATTCTAAAGATACCTTTATTTTTGTTCTACAGTGAGTATTTCTGGAGTTTTAAGCGAACATACAAACATACGCTCTTGGCCGCCTTCGCTGCAAATCGCCACAAAATAAACTAAATTTCGCAAATAAATCAAATTTTTTACTTGGTTTTTGAAATATTTTTCAAACTGTGCAATCCTTGGAAAGTGCTAATTCTAAAGATAACTTTATTTTTGTTCTACAATGAGTATTTCTGGAGTTTTAAGCAAACATACAAACATACACTCTCACTTTATATAAATAGATTTCGTTGCACATTTCACCACCACCAGTGGTAGGAATGATTTATTAAATTACTGTGATTCACACATTTAGGAGAGGAGAGCTTGGGAGCAATACAACAGGGTAGGGAGATGGTGTCAATGGTATCCAGGAGTGGCTAACCATGTGCCGTGGAGAGCCATGTGTATGCAGGTTTTCATTCCAGCCGAACTCCATGCCAGGGGATTTCACTGATTAGCAACCCTTCAACCAAAGAGGAAGATTGTATCAGTGAAATCACCTGGTGTGGAGTCGGGTTGGAATTAAAACCTGCATACACATGGCTCTCCATGGCACATGGTTAGCCACCACTGTTATAGACCAAGCTGTCAATCTGATAATCTATTAGAAATCTGTGAGAAATTCCCTGACTAAACATATTAATTAAAACCAGCTGACTCCACATGCACACTAGATGTAAACCTAGCAGGCTGTCCAATTACCTGCAACCTGCTAAATGATAAGTCCCTAGTGTCAGACTAAACGTTTGCAGGTCAAAATACACTAGAATATTGAGGGCAAAAAAAACTCAAGGGAGAGTGGTATATGTTCGGAACAATGGGCCTTCGTAGCAGTGGGCTTTTTTTCGGGATAATGGGCTGTTGGACAAATGGGCCTTTGGTCCAATGGGACATTTTTCAGACTATTGTGGTTTCGGAATAATGGGCCAGCTGGTCAGCACAGACTTTCAGACAGGAGGTTGACACGCCATCCGGGCCCGGTGCCTTCCTGGTCTTCTGTCTGGAAAAGCTGGTGCACGTTCTCCACACAGATCCTGAGTGCGGGTGGGGGTTCGGTGGGGAGGGGAGAGTGGCTGGGGAAAGTTGAATGCTCTCATTTTAGAGAGTAACATTAAATTGAAAACTGTTTCCCAATGTTTAATGCTTGATAGAAAGCACTGTTTACCAGTGTCTGAGCCACCAGTGACTGAACATCTGTAACACTAGGAGGAGGAATATGGCACTTACTGTTCAGTCGCTAATAAAACAATTTCAAAAGTGGATATTTTAAATGACCGGTGTTGCATGAGTTTTATGATCTTGCAGTGTTGCCAACTAAAAAATTGGAGAGGTTCTCCCTTTACCAAATCTATCTTACATCTGTATTACATATTCCCACTCTTTTCCCTCTCTCTCTCTGTGCTTCCCTCTCAAGGTGGATGAGGAGCAGTTTAAGAAGATTCTCGGCTACATCAGCAGTGGAAAGAGAGAGGGAGCCAAGCTAATGTGTGGAGGTGGTGAAGCTGCAGACAGAGGGTATTTCATCCAACCGACCATCTTCGGAGATGTCCAGGACAACATGACCATTGCAAGGGAGGAGGTAGTTAAGGATAGTAATTGCATCACACTACAAAAAAAGGAATTATGTTTTATTTACCATTCCACAGAGTAGGGTGATATGACCAAAATCTCATATAGGTCATTCATATCACGATATACAGGTCATTCATATCATGATAACAATACATATAACAATATAGCACATTTTCTGTAAATTCAATGAATAAATAGTTTATATTAAATGACCACATGGAAAGGCCTATTTTTTTGTTACATTTTGAATTATATCAGACGAATCAGAAACTATTTGGTTGAGTGGACAATTTTTAGGCCACTTTTTCCAGGCCCCTCCCCGATTGGGGAGGGCAGTGTGGTCCCTAACATACTTTTTCATGGCACTCTGTGTGTGTGTGTGTGTGTCTGTCTCATTGGTCAGGCTGTGAATCTGAAGGGGTGAAAATGAAGACCAAAGAGCATTGTAAAACCAATTATGCCTATTTTCCTATTATTTTTCTCTCACCAGCCGTTTCCTTTTGATTCTTCCTCATCATTCAGTTTTGTCTTTACTCTTTTTCTTCTCATCAGATCTTTGGCCCAGTGATGCAAATCCTGAAGTTTAAAACGCTGGAGGAAGTAGTGGAAAGAGCTAATGACACGAAATACGGCCTGGCAGCAGCTGTTTTCACAAGAGACATTGATAAGGCTCACTATATCTCTAACAGACTCCGTGCTGGAACTGTCTGGTAGGATTATCCTTTTGATCTATTTTATATTCTGTTATTATTTAGTATTCAATTATTCCAATTTAATTAGGAAATATATAGATTGGTTTTCTGGTCATGGAAAGCACCTGGAATATTATAAAATTGATCAAATGTCTGGGAAATTTATTGAGGTTATGAAAAATTATAAAGCTAGACTATACACTCACTGGCCACTTTATTAGGTACACCTTGCTATTACCGGGTTGGACCCCCTTTTGCCTTCAGAACTGCCTTAATCCTTCATGGCATAGATTCAACAAGGTACTGGAAACATTCCTCAGAGTTTGGTCCATATTGACATGATAGCATCACGCAGTTGCTGCAGATTTGTCGGCTGCACATCCATGATGCGAATCTCCCGGTCCACCACATCCCAAAGGTGCTCTATTGGATTGAGATCTGGTGACTGTGGAGGCCATTTGAGTACAGTGAACTCATTGTCATGTTCAAGAAACCAGTCTGAGATGATTCGAGCTTTATGACTTGGCGCGTTAACCTGCTGGAAGTAGCCATCAGAAGATGGGAACACTGTGGTCATAAAGGGATGGACATGGTCAGCAACAATACTCAGGTAGGCTGTGGCGTTGACACGATGCTCAATTGGTACTAAAGGGCGCAAAGTGTGCCAAGAAAATATCCCCCACACCATTACACCACCACCTCCAGCCTGAACCGTTGATACAAGGCAGGATGGATCCATGCTTTCATGTTGTTGACGCCAAATTCTGACCCTACCATCTGAATGTCGCAGCAGAAATCGAGACTCATCAGACCAGGCAACGTTTTTTCCAATCTTCTATTGTCCAATTTTGGTGAGCCTGTGCGAATTGTAGCCTCAGTTTCCTGTTCTTAGCTGACAGGAGTGGCACCCGGTGTGGTCTTCTGCTGCTGTAGCCCATCTGCCGCAAGGTTCGACGTGTTGTGCGTTCAGAGATGCTCTTCTGCATACCTCGGTTGTAATGAGTGATTATTTGAGTTACTGTTGCCTTTCTATCAGCTCGAACCAGTCTGGCCATTCTCCTCTGACCTCTGGCATCAACAAGGCATTTTCGCCCACAGAACTGCCGCTCACTGGATATTTTCTCTTTTTCGGACCATTCTCTGTAAACCCTAGAGATGGTTGTGCGTGAAAATCCCAGTAGATCAGCAGTTTCTGAAATACTCAGACCAGCCCGTCTGGCACCCACAACCATGCCACGTTCAAAGTCACTTAAATCACCTTTCTTCCCCATTCTGATGCTCGGTTTGAACTGCAGCAGATCGTCTTGACCATGTCTACATGCCTAAATGCATTGAGTTGCTGCCATGTGATTGGCTGATTAGAAATTTGCGTTAACGAGCAATTGGACAGGTGTGCCTAATAAAGTGGCCGGTGAGTGTATTTCTAACTGCTGAAATGGCATTTTTTTATGCTTAATTCTGTTCGCTGAGATTTCACATCAGTGCTTGAAATTTGGGCGGTATGTTCAGTGACCAGCTAAAGCTTACACAGTCCATTTACAGACTGTTGTGGCTTCCACTGATAGTTAAGAATAATATTAGGAAAAAATACCGGGTGCTCACAGTAGTAAAGTAGTAAAATCCAGGTAAATCCAAGGTGCTCTTGAAGTCAATAAGGTCAACTATAGAAAAGGGGAGCCCCTGGGCTTACTTCAGGCACACTCGCACCAAGTCATGGATGTAGATTGCCTGTAGAATGCCTGTATTAGTTAAGGGCATCTCAAAGTAAAACAAAATCACAAACAGAAGGTCAGGAGAATGCCAACTGGTTTCGGCCCACACTGGGTCTACCCAATGACTGGAAGAGGAATCAACCAGAGTGAAAAGTCGTGATTACTTATAGTGGACAAGATTGGGCTAAAAAGTGACAGTGATGAGAGGACCTATAGGAGGGAAGTGGAAGATTTAACCATATGGTACCCTGATAACAACCTCTCTCTAAATGTCAATAAGACAAAAGAAGTCATTTTTGACTTTAGAAAGATCAGGGGAAATCACATTTCTATTTCCATCAATGGGTTATCTGTTGAAATTGTGGGCAGTTTTAGATTTCTCAGTTTACGCATCACAGACACCCTCACATGGTCTCTCAACACCAATTGCATCCTCAAGAAGGTACAGCAGAGACTGTATTTTATGAGGCATCTCAAGAGTTTTGGTATGAATACCAAAACTCCTGTGAACTCTTATCTCAGTACCATTGGGAGTGTGTTGACAGGCTGTATCACAGTGTGGTTTGGCAACCTGACTGCTCAGGACTGCAGACTGCTTCAAAGGATTGTATAGACAGCAGCAAAAGTCATTGGCATGGATCTACCGCAACTTCATAATATTTACACCACTTGCTGCAAAAGGAAAGCCCAAAACATCATTAGTGACACCAGCCACCCTGCTCATGTTCTGTTCTCGCTCTATCTAAAAAAATGCTACCTGAGAATCAAATCACACACCACCTGTCTCAGTAATAGTTTCTTGCCACAGGCAAGGTTGCTGAACAGCTGACACACCCATATGCACTTTACAGTGTTGTGTTATCGTGTACTTTTTTATATTATGTATATAATATATGAAATCATGTGTGCATAGTCTATGTAGGTCTGTAGTGTTTTTGGGGCTGGTGTGCCCCTGTGTCCTGTGTGTTAAGGCAGAGAGAGCCGGAGCACAAGAATTTCATTGTATTCTAATACATGTGACAATAAAGTTGAACTTGAAGAGGCCAAATTGCACCAGCATCTACTACTACTACTACTTTTGGCTGTTCCCGTTAGAGGTCACCACAGTGGATCATCCATTTATATCTCTTCTTCTCCTCAGTGTCTTCCTCTGTCAAGCCAGCCACCTGCAGCCACTCTCACCACATCCATAAACATCCTCTTTGGTCTTCCTCTTTTCCTCTTCCCTGGCAGCTTCCCAATATATCAGGGGTGGAAATTAACTTTTTTGTCCACCTGCCACTGTGGCTGGCGGATTCCAAAATCTACCAGCCACTCAATTTTTTTACCAGCCACTTTCTTGTTTTAACCGGCAGTGTGTAACTGCATGTGAAAAATAATAAAACAAGATCTACAATATTCAAGCAATAGGCTATTTTAAATATTTAAACTCTTAAAATACTATTTTCAAAATCTAATTTACTCTTCTATGGTTTTCAAAAGTGTGTACACTACCTTTAAAACATTTAACATGTTTGTCAAAAAATAACCAGTGTATCAGTGCCACCAATATTCCCTTTATTATTACATAAACCAAGACTGTAAAAAGTAGAAGGAATTGTGTCAGTATGGGTCTTAATTCAACACTTAGTCTAACGTTAGTAAATGACGATTTACTTGCTAACTACACGTAACGTTAGCTAGCTAATGACATTACATGACAGCTATATTCTGACCTTAATTCAACACTTAATCTAACGTTAGTGAATAGATTTTTAAAAAATTACGATTTACTTGTATTGCCACACGTAATCTGTAAACGGCCTTCTTTTTTTCGCGATTGCGTGGGCATTTCTAAACAGTAGGCTCATCTTCTCCAACTGGGCTGTCTTCAGGCTGTTTAGTGCCTTCATGGCAGCGGTATCCTGTGGGGTCGATTTTCCCTGTACTATCTTTATTACATGGATGTGGCATTTGGATGATTCATGGTCTTTTATGGCTTCCAATTTTAGGTTTTTAGTCCCAATAATGAAACTGTTAGCTTTCTTGTTGGCATCCGAAGTGTGTTGACGACATACCGAACAGAAAATTGTCTGGCTTGTCTTGTCGTAAACTAACCAATCATGGGACTCTCTGTCTCCGTTGTCAGTTATTCTCCAATTCTCATTAAAAAAAAACGTTTTCGTTTCGTCTTTGCCTCTTTAACCTGTGTCTCCTCCTGGGATGTTTTCTCTGCAGACCTCTTAACCCCTGCGATGTAACGCCACATTGTGTTTTCTGGCTCTCTCCTCGTCCTCGAAAGTGTCTGTGTGAATTAGCAGACTCGCAAAACAAGCGTCCCTATACTCTGCCTCTGATTGGCTAACCAACGATGGCAACAAGTACTAGCCAACCAGAGACAGAGTAGGGTGGGTCATAGGGGGGAAAATAAGGCAGATTCGCAATTCAGTGTGTCACAAATTGCTACTTTTCTTTACCAGCCACCGTGGCTGGTACGTTGAGCAAATTCACCCGCCAATATGCAAATCCACCCGCATTTGGCGTGTAGCGGGTGCTAATTTCCATCCCTGCAATATACCCAGCATCTTTCCTCCGCACATGTCCAAACCGTCTCAATCTTGCCTCTCTCTCTTTGTCTCCAAACCATCCAACCCGAGCTTTCCCTCTAATTATACTCATTCCTAATCCTGTCCTTTGTCACTCCCAACGAAAATCTTAGCATCTTCAACTCTACTACCTCCAGCTCTGCCTCCAGACTTTTCATTAGTGCCATTGTCTCCAAACCATACAACATAGCTTGTCTCACTACCAACTTGTAAACCTTACCTTTAACTCTTGCTGGTACCCTTCTGTCGCAAATCACTCCTGACACTCTTCTCCACCCAACTCCACCCTGCCTGCACTCTCTTCTTCACCTCTACTGCACTCCATTAGTTTGAACAGTTGACCCCAAGTATTTAAATGCATCCGCCTTTGCCACCTGTACTCCTTGTATCCTCACCATTCTGCTGTCCTCCCTCTCATTCATGCATATGTATTCTCTTTTGCTCCTACTGACTTTCATTCCTCTTCTCTCCAGTGCTACCTCTACCTCTCCAGGCTCTTATCCTGCACCCTACTCTCGCTACAGATCACAATGTCATCCGCAAACATCATAGTCCACACAGACTCCCGCCTGATCTCGTCCGTCAACCTGTCCATCACCATTGCAAACAAGAAAGGGCTCAGAGCCGATCCTTGATATAATCCCACCTCCACCTTGAACCCATCTGTCACTCCAACCACACACCTCAACACTGTCACACTGCCCTTATACATATCCTGCACCACTCCTACATACTTCTCTCCCATTCCCAACTTCCTCATACAATACCACACCTCCTCTCTCGGCACCCTGTCATATGTTTTCTCTAAATCCACAAAGACAAAAGCTAACTCCTTCTGGCCTTCTCTATATTTTTCCATCAACATTCTCAAAGCAAACATCACATCTGTAGTGCTCTTTCATGGCATGAAACCGTACTGCTGCTCACTAATCATCACCTCTCTTCTTAACCTAGCTTCTATTACTCTTTCCCATATTTTCATGCTGGGGCTGATCAGCTTTATACCTCTGTAGTTTCTACAGCTCTGCACATCACCCTTATTTATTTATTTTTGTCATTAATATTTTTTCCCAAAACACCAACATTACAGTAAAAACAAAACAAAAACAAAAAACAGAACCCCACCCTTATTCTTGAAAATCAGTATGCTTCACCACTCCTTAGGCATCCTCTCACTTTCCAAGATTTTGTTAAACAATTCTAGTTAAAAACTCCACTGCCATCTCTCCTAAACATCTCCATGCCTCCACAGGTATGTTATCGGGACCAACCGCCTTCCACTCTTCATTCTCTTCATAATGTCCCTCAGTTCCTCCTTGCCAATCAGCCGCACTTCCTGATTCACTATCCCCACACCACCCATCCTTCTCTCTCTCTTTTCCTTCATTCATCAGCCCCTTTAAATACTCATTCCACCTTCTCAACACACTCTCCTCGCTTGTCATCAAGATGGCGCTGTAGACGGTAGCCTCGGTTCTGAGCTCTCTTGTACTTTTTCTGTTTTTGTTTAGTTGTTTAGTTTCCAGTGCCCACTCACTGATCACATAAAGCAGGGAAGAATTTTTAAGTCTCCAACTGTCCACTGGACAAACTGAACAGACTTTTTTACCGACTTTAATTGTACATTTTAACGAACGTCTTGCCGAGATCTTGAACAGTACAGCCCTGTGTAGATGATGACGAAGACGCTAAGGGGGTAGCAAGCCAGAGCACTCGTTAAACTATCACAGCCGGGCTTTAGAACCGTGTTCCTGTCAATCCACCTGGTGAATGTCTGCTCTCTGGCCAACAAAGTGGACAAACTGCTACTACTAAACGGAAAAAACTCTTGACTTTTCGAGATCTGCCGCCCTGTGTCTCACTGAAACCTGGCTTAATGAGCATATCACGGACAGTACAGTATATCTGCCACAGTTCCAACTCCTCTGGGTGGAACGCAATATGGAGCTATCGGGGGGGAACGGGGTGGTAGCGTATGCTTCTATATACACTCACTGGCCACTGTATTAGGTACACCTTGCTAGTACCGGGTTGGATCCCCTTTTGCCTTCAGAACTGCCTTAATCCTTCGTGGCATAGATTCAACAAGGTACTGGAAACATTCCTCAGAGAGTTTGGTCCATATTGACATGATAGCATCAAGCAGTTGCTGCAGATTTGTCGGCTGCACATCCATGATGCGAATCTCCCGGTCCACCACATCCCAAAGGTGCTCTATTGGATTGAGATCTGGTGACTGTGGAGGCCATTTGAGTACAGTGAACTCATTGTCATGTTCAAGAAACCAGTCTGAGATGATTCGAGCTTTATGACATGGCGCGTTATCCTGCTGGAAGTAGCCATCAGAAGATGGGAACACTGTGGTCATAAAGGGATGGACATGGTCAGCAACAATATTCAGGTAGGCTGTGGCGTTGACACGATGCTCAATTGGTGCTAAGGGGCCCAAAGTGTGCCAAGAAAATATCCCCCACACCATTACACCACCACCACCAGCCTGAACAGTTGATACAAGGCAGGATGAATCCATGCTTTCATGTTGTTGACGCCAAATTCTGACCCTACCATCCGAATGTCGCAGCAGAAATCGAGACTCATCAGACCAGGCAACGTTTTTCCAATCTTCTATTGTCCAATTTTTGTGAGCCTGTGCGAATTGTAGCCTCAGTTTCCTGTTCTTAGCTGACAGGAGTGGCACCCGGTGTGGTCCTCTGCTGCTGTAGCCCATCTGCCTCAAGGTTCGACGTGTTGTGCGTTCAGAGATGCTCTTCTGCATACCTTGGTTGTAATGAGTGGTTATTTGAGTTACTGTTGCCTTTCTATCAGCTCGAACCAGTCTGGCCATTCTCCTCTGACCTCTGGCATCAACAAGGCATTTTCGCCCACAGAACTGCCGCTCACTGGATATTTTCTCTTTTTCGGACCATTCTCTGTAAACCCTAGAGATGGTTGTGCGTGAAAATCCCAGTAGATCAGCAGTTTCTGAAATACTCAGACCAGCCCGTCTGGCACCAACAACCATGCCACGTTCAAAGTCACTTAAATCACCTTTCTTCCCCATTCTGATGCTCGGTTTGAACTGCAGCAGATCGTCTTGACCATGTCTACATGCCTAAATGCATTGAGTTGCTACCATGTGATTAGCTGATTAGAAATTTGCATTAACGAGCAGTTGGACAGGTGTGCCTAATAAAATGGCCGGTGAGTGTATATGAAGGTTGGTGTACAGATGTCACAGTGTTGAAAAAATGCAGCCCTCACTTAGAGATCTTTTTCATTGACTGTAAACCATTCTATTCACCATGGGAATTTTCATCATTTGTTCTGGTGGGTGTTTATATTAGGCGACAAGCATGGGCGCAAGTTCATGAATAATGAGATGGCAGCCATCACTTCACCTGTGCCCCCATCCCTAGGGTTAGTGATTGTGTCAGGAAGGGCATCTAACGTAAAATTTTGCCAAATCAGCATGCGGAGTGACAAAACCATACCAGATCAGTCAAGGCCTGGGTTAACAACAGCTGCCATTGGTGTTGTGCCCTCACATGGTACCAATGGAAACTACAAACCCCAATTCCAATGAAGTTGGGACGTTGTGTAAAACGTAAATAGAAACAGAATACAATGATTTCCAAATCCTTTTCGACCTATATTCAATTGAGTACACTACAAAGACAAGATATTTAATGTTCAAACTGATAAACTTTTTTGTTGTTTTTTTTTTTTTTTTGCAAATATTCACTCATTTTGAATTTGATGCCTGCAACACGTTCCAAAAAAGCTGGGACAGGGGCATGTTTACCACTGTGTTACATCACCTTTCCTTTTAAAAACACTCAATAAGCATTTGGGAACTGAGGACACTAATTGTTGAAGCTTTGTAGATGGAATTCTTTCCCATTCTTGCTTGATGTACGACTTCAGTTGCTCAACAGCCCGGGGTCTCCGTTGTCGTATTTTGTGCTTCATAATGCATCACACATTTTCAATGGGAGACAGGTCTGGACTGCAGGCAGGCCAGTCTAGTACCCGCACTCTTTTACTACGAAGCCCCGCTGTTGTAACACGTGCAGAATGTGGCTTGGCATTGCCTTGCTGAAATAAGCAGGGACGTCCCTGAAAAAGAAGTCGCTTGGATGGCAGCATATGTTGCTCCAAAACATGTATGTACCTTTCAGCATTAATGGTGCTTTCACAGATGTGCAAGTTGCCCATGCCATGGGCACTAACACACCCCCATACCATCACAGATGCTGGCTTTTTGACTTTGCGCTGATAACAATCTGGATGGTCCTTTTCCTCTTTAGCCCGGAGGACACAACGTCCATGATTTCCAAAATAATTTGAAATGTGGACTTGTCAGACCACAGCACACTTGTCCACTTTGTGTCAGTCCATCTCACATGAGCTCGGGCCCAGAGAAGCCGGCGCCGTTTCTGGGTATTGTTGATATATGGCTTTCGCTTTGCATGGTAGAATTTTAACTTGCACTTGTAGATGTAGCGACGAACTGTGTTAAGTGACGATGGTTTTCCAAAGTGTTCCTGAACCCACGTGGTAATATCCTTTACAGAATGATGTCGGTTTTTAATGCAGTGCCGCCTGAGGGATCGAAGGTCACGGGCATTCAGTGTTGGTTTTCGGCCTTGCTGCTTACATGCAGAGATGTCCCTGGATTCTCTGTATCTGTTGATGATATTATGGACTGTAGATGATGAAATCCCTAAATTCCTTGCAATTGTACGTTGAGAAAGGTTGTTCTTAAACTGTTGGACTATTTGCTCACGCAATTGTTCACAAAGTGGTGAACCTCACCCCATCCTTGCTTGTGAATGACTGAGCCTTTCGGGGATGCTCCTTTTATACCCAATCTTGACACTCACCTGTTTCCAATTAACCTGCTCACCCGTGGAATGTTCCAAACAGGTGTTTTGTTGCCCCTGTCCTAGCTTCTTTGGAACGTGTTGCAGGCATCAAATTCAAAATGAGTGAATATTTGCAAAAAACAATAAAGTTTATCAGTTTGAACATTAAATATCTTGTCTTTGTAGTGTATTCAATTGAATATAGGTCGAAAAGGATTTGCAAATCATTTTATTCTGTTTTTATTCACGTTTTACACTACGTCCCAACTTCATTGGAATTGGGGTTTGTATAAAATCTGCTGTGGCGAATCCTGAAAAACGGGGAACAAGCCAAAAGAAGAAGATGATTCTGGTTGGTGTCTATATATCCCACCCCAGGCCTATGTTAAAGATGCATTAAAATGAGATTTCTGGTTATGGCGGCATGTTGAGAAGCTGAGGCTAGTCCTGCTCTGTTGCTAATCCTTAAAGTAATACTATTTAAATAATTCCAATCGCTGTAAAAAGTGCCACAATTTAAACATATAGGCACACTACAAGTGACCATGCCAAAAAAGGAAAAAAGAACAAACAAAAAAAAATTGGAAGGCTCATTGATGAAGAAAATGTGTTGGGATCTGACTTTGAAGATGGAAGCGTCGCAGAGGCCGGTAATACCAATAATGCTGAAATCATGAACAATCCCTCCACTGTGGACATCATGAAGGCTATACAGTTATTCAAACAAGATTTTCACACAGAAATGGAAGGCGTACTGGCAGCAATTAAAAAATGTTCAGTCCGACATGAAAAAAATGCAGCGATCGCATCACGGCAGAGCAGCACATAACTACAGCTGAAGACATGATTAACATGCTGCAAGGTGTCACGAAAAAACTTGAAAAGAAGACAGAACTTCTCGCCACTAAGGTAGAAGACTTGGAGTGTAGGAGCTGGCGCAACAACATACACATACTGGGCCTACCCGAGAAAGAAGAAGGCTCTGACCCCCGCTCCTACATGGAGAAATTACTGGTGGTTAATTTGAACATACCGTCTCTGCCTGAACTACAAAGACAGAGAGCACATCATCAGAGGTGCGAGAGTGAAGAAAGATGTGATGTACAAAAACAGTAAAATAAGACTTCTCCCAGATCTGTCAGCAGATGTCTACAAATAGCAAAGGCAATACGACAGTGTGAGAAAAAGAGCTGCAGGACAGGGGAATCCTTCAACACCGGATCATCTTCCCCACCAGGCTGCTGCTGACCAACGGCAAGTACAAAACTGTCTTTGACACACCGGCGGACGTGGAAAAATTCATCAGAGAGCTGTGAGAACCACTACTTTGAGATTAGTAGGAGAAAACCTATTTGAAAGTTATGGTCACTATTAACCTAACGTTAACGTTGTGACATTGTATATACTCTGTTTAGCTGACTGAAAGGACTTGAGATTGACATATGCCTCGATTCTAGACTTTTTAATATTTTATTTTATGTTTGAGCCATGTTACAAAGCTAAAAATTTAAATCATCTGTTAAAGGCTAAAATAGCTATCGAAGTTATATATAGTCTTCATTCACACATTATTACTATTACTGGAAGAGATGTGGATTATGCTCAAATCAATAAGCAACATGAGCAGGGCATTTAAAGAACATGCAAAAAAATGACTCATTATGGTGTGGACCTGTTCTAAGTATTAGAGGAAGATATTTAATAGGGGTTAAGGGTTGCCCACATTCAAATCGGGTATGTTCGGGAATGGGCTGGGGTAATCTCTCCATGATATGGTACCCATTTTATTTATTGTTTTAAATGCCAAACACCTAAAACACCTCAGAGCACATACTAATCAAATCAAATCAAAATCAAATCAATTTTATTTGTATAGCCCAATATCACAATTTACAAATTTGCCTCAGTGGTTTTAACAGCAACACAACAACCTGTCCTTAGACCCTCTCATCGGATAAGGAACAACTCCCTTAAAAAAAAACCTTTAACAGGGAGAAAAAATAGGAAGAAACCTCAGGGAGAGCAACAGAGGAGGGATCTCTCTCCCAAGACGGACAGCGTGCAATGGATGTTGTGTTCACGCAATTTACATAATATAACATTGAAAGAGGATAACAGAATTATAATGGACATAAAATTTAAAGAAAAGATTTAAAGAAATTAAAAGAAAAACTTATGTGAGGAGAGGAAGGGCAGGCAGCATCCAAATGGCGACCACCATCACCACGGAGACCTGGGAGGAGAACCAACTGCACATGCACGCAAGAGAGACTCACATGACACCATTCAAACACAGAAAAAGAGAAAAGGGAAGACATCATTCAGAGAGAGAGAAAAGGCATGTTAGAGAAGAGAACAGTTTGCAATAGTCATTAGCCATAATCAATTAAGTCATTGATTAGTCATAATCTATACTCTGTAATCTATACTCGATAATCTCGTCGGCAGAACAGTGGTTGGTAAATTCATTGAGACAGAAAACCAACCCGCCATCCAGTACAGGTTGTGAAGCACTCAACTTAAAGGCAACTAATTGTAAGATAAGGCAAAAAGATGAGTTTTAAATTTGGATTTAAAGGACTCAACAGATGGCAGCAGGCAGGTTATTCCACAACAATGGAGCCTGATAGGAAAATACTACCCATCCTATAGTGCTTAATATGGTTAATGTATGGTATGAGGTAAAGAAATATATGAATATATCTAACTCCTTGTCACAACTCAGTCCAATCTGGGGCAATGTTTCATTTAAACCAGGCAATTTGGATGCTGAATTCCAACTATGGACAAAGAAATGGCTAAGCAAAATATCTGGACTTTATAAAGAAGATGTTCTAATGTCTTTCGAGGAAATCTCCTTAGCATATAACATCCCAAGAAAGCATTTTTTTTAAATACCTGCAATTGAGGGGTTTTATTTCTTCTATGCAAAATCAGTCATTGGTAATTCCTGAGCTTTCATCCTTAGAATAAATTATTACCTAAAATTGCAACAGTAAGGGTTTGATTTCATTAATACACAACTGGCTTGCATCTGGTTCTAATGAGACCTCAGTATCCAAACTTGATGCATGGAGGGTCAATTTAAAAGAGGACATTTCAAATAATGATTGGAACATATCCTGTGAGAAGACTCAGACACGAACAGGCAGTACTAATTTAAAGCTACTTCAATATAACTGGTTGATGCGGACTTATGTAACCCCTGTCAAATTGAATAAATATAAGAGCAATATACCTGACACATGTTTCAAATGTAATGAGGCTCAAGGAATATTTATACATTGTATTTGGGAGTGTGACAAAATTAAGAAATTCTGGAGGGAGATGATCAATACAATCATGATCATTTTGTCTGTAAATATTCCACTAGACTCCAAGATGATATTGTTACACATGTATCCAACAGATCTTAATTTAAGAATTAAAGAATACAAATTTATTTATGTGGCTATACTGCAGGCAAAACGATTGATAGCTTTGAACTGGAAGAACACTGTTGCACCTACAGTTGGTACTTGGATTAAGAATATGGTGCACTTTATGTCAATAGATAGAATAACGTATACCTTGAAAAATAAAATGGGTGTTTACGAAGGAATCTGGAAACTATTCATTGATTTTTACAAAAAATTGAGATATCGGGGAGCTCTTGGAGGAAAACTTAGGACAGGGTACTTAAAGAATATAACATATAAAGGCAAAGGGTAGATTCCAGAAGGGGATGGAGGCATGTATGTTTTGAAAGTTGTTGCTGTTCGTGTGAGGTTATGTAACAGTGTCCTCATGTGGCGAAATTCGGCATATTGGATGGCTTTGAAAAATGAAAACCGAAAACTCTGAGCCTTGCATATGTACAATGAAAAATCAATAAAGACATTGTTTAAAAAAAAAAGAAGATGCATTAAAACACCTGGCTGATCAAAGCATGGTGCCTGTCGACGTGGCAACCTAAGAACCCACTGGTGGACACTGGCGGTGAGGGAAGCCGTCAGGCTGAAGAAGGAGGCCTTTTGGGCTTGGTTGGCCCAGGGGTCTCCTGAAGCAGCAGACCGGTACCGGGGGGCCATGGTCATGAGCTTTGGGTAGTGACCAAAAGGGTGAGATCGCGTATACAAGCGGCTGAAATTAGTTCCTCTGTAGGGTGTCTGGGCTCAGCCTTAGGTTGAGGAGCTCAGACATCCGGAGAGAGCTTGGAGTAGAGCCGCTGCTCCGTCGTGTCGAAAGGAGCCAGTTGAGGTGGTTCGGGCATCTGATTGTGAATTGTAGGTCAAGTCAAGTCAGTTTTATTTGTATAGCCCAATATCAAAAATTACAAATTTGCCTCAGGGTCTTTTTTTTTTTTTTTTTTTTTTTTGCTTGCCAACTGGATTCTGGTTGTAGTTTTATTTTTATTTTTTCATGTGAGTCTGGGCTTTCTCTACCTCTTCCTCATATACATGAAATCTTTACTCTTGTGTTACTAAAAGAAATTGCAGTATAGCATATGCATGATACTCATATCTCTCCACAACTTAATGTGTGTGTGTGTGTGTGTGTGTGTGTGTGTGTGTGTGTGTGTGTGTGTGTGTGTGTGTGTGTGTGTGTGTGTGTGTGTGTGTGTCATCCTCCCCCTGCAGGATCAACTGCTATGATGTGTTCGGGGCCCAGGCTCCCTTTGGAGGCTACAAAGCTTCAGGAAACGGCAGAGAGTTGGGGGAGTATGGTCTGGACAACTACACAGAGGTCAAAACGGTAAATATTATCATATCATGATGAAACTTCAAAACTGTTGATATGACTCCCTGAAAAGGTAAAAGTAACAATATGATTTGGTCCATCAGTATAATTATATCTTAGTGTTAATTAATTGCTTTTACATTTTGAATTAATTTTAATTTTTAATTTTGAAAAAATCTATAATGTTTTTTCACTCTGAGACTGAGCAAGACGAGTTGTTCACCTACTGTGTTTCTTTAGTATATAGTATAAATAGTTAATGTTCTTTATTAATCACATTTTACTATTAAATATGCAGTTGTATTATTTGATGCAAATTTTTTCTTAGTATTGTAACATTGTGATGATATAATATTCAACAGTGAATAATTAAGTACATTTTACAATGAATTATTAAAGAAATTAATCTAAAAATTTTATTCAGTTGAGATCAAAACTGAATATTAAAATTCATTCATTCAAATTGACTACAGTTACACATTAGATTAAGAAACCGAAGTACATAAAACAAGGAAAATAAGTGAGAATAAAAAGCCAAAAGATGAGGAACATGATAATAAGAATGAAATAAACTGACAGTGGAGATGAAGTGTGGTATACTCAGGAAAACACAACTCTGAATCAAGGCTCAAAATAATTGCAATCATTGAGCTACTGTTGCTAATATCTGGTCGGGTATCTATTGATTGATAAATAATGTAAAGGGCAGTGGTTTTGTGCTGTGAGCAAGAATGGGAGAGCGGCAGAATTGAGCGGCTCGGATAATGTAGAGTTGTGATAACTAAACTGGCCTACTACTTTACACATAAAGTACTTTAAAAGTACTTTACACATCAGTTGCCAGTAACCAAAAAACGTGTAAAGTTCTGACATGATTTATTTTGGTTTCCTTTTTTACATCACAAAAACCTGCCATTTTAACAGGGGTGTCTAGACTTCTTTTATCCACTTTAACTAGGTCTGTCAACATGTTAATGCTTGCGATTAATCTAAAAGATTAATCTGGAAGCCTTTACACGTTAATTTATTTTTGAAGATTTTTTTTTGGCATTTTCGCCTTTATTATTATATTATATTATATGTTAAATTATACCCCTTTCACATTGGCCAAAAAACCCACTAACATCCGCCTTTGGTGGTCAATGGTATATATTGACCAAAGGCGGATAGTAGCGGGATTTTTGGCCAGTGTGAAAGGGGTATTAGATAGCGATAGTAGAGAGAGACAGGAAAAGCAGGGGAGAGAGAGGGGATGACATGCAGCAAAGGACCGGGTCTGTATTCGAACCCAGGCCACTTCAGTAAGGACTCAGCCCTATGTGGTAACCACTTTACCAGGAGAGCCAAATTAATGCAAATTAATCATATTACCAAGTTTGATCCCAACTTCCTCCTGTAATTCCAGTGTGGATGTTCCCCTGGCTGAATTATTGAAAGGTGTGGCCAATGCAGGTAGCATGATGACTGAGGAGACATCCCCCGGTGTGCTTAATGGCAAATATAATTTTAAAAAGCTTCTGGATGGAAGTTTAGATAAAACCAAAGTTGTGTGCACATATTGCAGTCTTTGCACTGAGGCACAACAAGCCATATGCCCCTTTTCCACTACACGGTACCGGCTCGACTCGAGTCGACTCGCTTCTGTGTCGTTTTCCATTACTGTAACAGTAACCCCTTAGTGTAGCTGGTCGTCATGGCGACGCCTGGTTAAACTGCTGTGACGTCATCTTGTCATCGGCTACGGGGATAAGAAACGTCTGTACTTCTTCGATAGACTGTGTTGCGTGGATTTTCGGCTCTCGTTTTTTTTTTCAAATGTACTTTTAAGATAAGATAACTCCGCTCCGGTATTTAAAAATGCCGGGTGATATCCCATGCGCGCATTGATGACGCAGTGATGCAAAATAATACAGTGACACATTTCTCTTACCAGTCAGAGGTCTGCATTGATTTTGGTACTCGCTCCATTTTTTTTGGAACCTCGACAAAGGTGGTACCAGAAAAGTGGTAACAGTTACCAAAATGCTGGTACTTTCCAGTGATGGAAAACGAAAAAAGGGCGAGTCAAGTTGAGCCGGTACCATGTAGTGGAAAAGGGGCAATAGTGTCTCTTCAAAGGCGCTATGGCATTCAGTTCCTTAAATAGGCCTACACATTAATTTGGGTGAGATGTTACTTTGCAAACAATTTACAGGCAAGCGGTTTACATTAACTTTGGAGCAGACATTACTATGTAACTGTTCTTTATGTGGTTGTCTGCTAAGTAAGTCTGCAATTCATTATGGATGTTGTGGGCAATGCCAAGCACTCTCCGAGACTTGTTTACTTGGCAAATTAAGAGATTCTAATTCAGAAAGTAAGCTGAGATGTTAAAATAAAGTTTAAAAAAAAAACCTGATCCTCAAACCAGTTTGTCGTGCATTTCTTTATTCCAACACCACACGTGTATTTGTTTTATCGCCCCCAAAAATACAAGTAAATACTAGTATTTTAAACTGGTGATTAATCATTAATCACAGCCTATTATTGTGATTAATTCTATTAAATTTTTGATTGACAGCACAAACTGTAATTTGTTTCCTCAGAGTTGCATTTGACATTATAAATCAATTTGTACATTATGCAATATTTATACATCACCAATTACACGAGGAAATCATATTTTCTTTGAAACATGAATAGACCTTTGAAGTTCTCTGTTTGATTCAGAGGGAAGAACTGCTCCATTCCACAGCCCTGTGCACCTGTGCAGGCTGGGGGGTAGAACAATGAGAAAAAGGGGACTGTCAAGTCTGGCTTTGATGGACAAAGGCAGACTTGACTTGGTTAATTGACTTCTGAAAAGTGCTTGTTCAAATTGTGCAAACAATTCTTCGAAAATATTTACTAAAATGCTAACACATTTTAAAAACTTTAGGGCACAAAAGTGTGAAAGGCTCACATAGTTCCATTTGACAGAAGTTGCAGGTGAAATTTAATCTATCCTGGACAATAATAAAAGTGGGCAAGCCTGCTTATATTTTAATTGATAGATATGTATGGAAATGTAAGTGATGGGGTAACTTGCAGAAGTATCTAACTCCCTCAAGGCTTGTAAATGATTTTTCTACCTATTCCCTGTCAGGTGACCATCAAGGTGCCTCAGAAGAACTCCTAGACTGGTCTCCATTTCTCCTGCCATGAAGTGCCAAGCCAGCTAAGAGTAGAGATGGGTTTCTTGCTGTTGTCTGCTCTACACCACAAATGAAGGAGATATACTGAACATGACAACCAGTCATGTCAGTCTTGGGTCCTTGACACAATGGTTAACGTTCATGGCATGCGGGAAAAAATTAAACATCGTAAAACAGTCTGGCTGTCATGCATTAAATGCTCTGTAACCTTACTTCTCTTACTTTCTTTTTTTGCATCATAACCATATTTTTAGGATAAATGTGTCAAAACATGAAAAATTTATCAAGTCTAGGACATGTAGATTGATCTTTCAATGCTTACCATCTACTTCATTACTTAATACTGATGTTATTTTTGTCTTCCTTCCTGTGAAAATGAGATGTGAAACAAATTAGGGCAATAAAGGATCTTAAAGCTCTGACATTCTGCTGCCTCTTCTGTGTTCGTTTTCTCTTCTGTTCCATTGTCAGAACAGATGCCTTTGCAATGAAAAACCAGATTGGGTCAGAATTGAAGAATACTCAAAAGTTTATACACAAATCTGCAAGCTACTATCAGATGGAACAATCAACATTGTGAATTCTTCCCAATCCAAAAGGGTGTAAGACAAGGCTGTACTCTATCGCCTCATCTATTCAGTGTCTACAAAGAGCAGATAACGAAATGAAACAAAACGGCTGAAATTGAAGCTAAATAATGAAACGGCTGAAATTGAAGAGCTTGGCATCAAAGTAGGCGAACAGATTATCACAAATCTTCGCTATGCAGATGACACGGCACTCGCATCAAACATGCACACTAATAGCAGAATTTACTGGATCGTGTCAACCAAGCCAGAACAGTAGCTGGTCTAAAGTTAAATGCAGAGAAAACCAAAGTCGTGCACATTGGCGGGAATCAAGACAAAATATGTATTGAAGGCAAGGCTTTAGAAAGCGTAGAACATTTCAAGTATCTGGACTCGATCAAAATGACAAATGGTTTGTGTACTACTGACATTAAAATGAGAATCGGGATGGCTCCTGGGGTGTTCCCAGGCCATACTGGACATGTAGTCCCTTCAGCGAGTTCTGGGTCTACCCCTGGGTCTCCCAGTTGGATGTGCCTGGAAAACCCTCAAAGGAAGGCAACCAGGAGGCATCCTAATCAGATGCCCGAACCACCTCATCTGGCTCCTTCCGACGCGAAGGAGGAGCGGCTCTAATCTGAGCTCCCTCTGGATGTCCGAGCTCCTCACCCTATCTCTAAGGCTGAGCCCAGACACCCTACGGAGGAAACGCATTTCAGCCGCTTGTATCTGCGATCTCACCCTTTCAGTCACTACCCAAAGCTCATGACCATAGGTGAGGGCTGAAACGAAGATTGACTGGTAAATAGAGAGCTTTGCCTTCCGGCTCAGCTCCCTCTTCACCACAATGGTCCGGTAAAACGTCCGCATTACTGCTGATGCGGCACAAATCCGCCTGTCAAGCTCCTGCTCCATCCAACCCTCACTTGTGAACAAGACCCCGAGATACTTGAACTCCTTCACTTGAGGCAACAACTCGTCCCCAACCCGGAGGGCGCAATCCACAATTTTCCGGCAGAGAACTATGGCCTCAGACTTGGAGGTGCTGATTCTCTTCCCAGCCATTTCACACTCAGCTGCAAACCGTCCCAGTGCGCGCTGGAGGTGGCGTTCTGATGAAGCCAACAAAACCACATCATCTTCGAAGAGCAGAGATGCAAGTCTGAGGTTCCCAATACGGACACACTCCTCACCTTGGCTGTGCCTTGAGATCCTGTCCATGAATATCACAAACAGAATTGGAGACAAGGGACAACCTTGGCGGAGTCCGACACCCACCGGAAATATGTTTGACTTTATGCCGAGAATGCGAACACAGCTCTCACTTTGGTTATACAAGGACCGGATGACTTGTAGCAACTGCCCCGGTACCCTGGTCCGAGTTAAAGTGTGTTGTTTCCTTCTACTAATGAGACGTCACTACTCGTTTCAACCCCACTGGGCTATAAACTTTAATAATAACTTCGGCACGTAAGGTTATGCATCATGCTCGGTCCGTTATTCCAGGTGCCACAACATAAACGACCCCTGTGTAAACAAGGAACTAAACAATGGTTCCTAACAATAGTTCCTATTGTTACATCCTTTCTCTTTTCAGTTTCTTCTTTTTTTTTAGAACCTTTAATACATTTTTTTAATTGTCTATTGCTGTAAACAATAAAATATAAACAAAACTCTTTGCTACTAACAGTGTACGAATATCAACATTCAAAATGTTTTTCATATTAACAATGACATATATTTATCAGTTACTTATAGCTCCCAATGAAAATGAACATTATCAACGACTGTGTATCAAAGTGCTATGGCTTTTCTTCACAGTTTAACATAACCAATGTTTAAATGAATACGTCAACTTGCAGATAACCAGGTGAACAAGAACACATGTACACAACATTTGTGATTCACTTTTTTTTCCTTTTTTTTCCATTCATGCCCCCCCCCCCCCCAAAGTCCATTAGTGCTACAGATCCATTCATCTGTGTGAGGTCACAAAGTCTTTGTATCGCTTTGTATCCAACAGAGCGGCCTGATCTGGTGGTAACAGGGTTGGCCCTGTCACCAGTGTCCTTGGTTTCTTGTAAAAAAACGATAACGTTCCACAGTCTCGTTAGCGCTGGGGTCGCAGTGATCATCAAACTTCTTGATAACGTCATCTAACTTCCATGCATCTTTCGGTGTGTCGCCCAGTAACGTGTCCATAAGTTCCCTGCCGCTCTCCCCGACAAGATAGCTGAACAGTTTCACCTTCTGTTTGTCATCGGCGTCAGCCATGGCTAAATCCACATACAGAGCAAACTCGTCCCTCCAGGCCTTCCATGTCTTCAAAAGGTTGCTTGAGTCCAGACAACGTTTGCGGTGGTTTTAGCCCATCCATGTCACACGGCAGTCTCACGCTAGCAGCTAATGCTAACATATACTGAACGTTGCTTAGGAACACTAACCGCTCTCCCGCTCCTAGAAACTTTTCCACACCAAACTTTAAACCGAGTCGTCCGCCGCTGCCACCATGTTAAAGTGTGTTGTTTCCTTCTACTAATGAGACGTTACTACTCGTTTCAACCCCACTGGGCTATAAACTTTAATAATAACTTCGGCACGTAAGGTTATGCATCGTGCTCGGTCCGTTATTCCAGGTGCCACAACATAAACGACCCCTGTGTAAACAAGGAACTAAACAATGGTTCCTAACAATAGTTCCTATTGTTACAGTCCGTACTAATCCAAGGATTTACCGGGGCCCCGACGTCGTGAGGGGGCCACGAGGCTCGCCGGGGTCATCTGTGTCTGTACTCCCGACTGGTGTGTGTGTGTGTGTGTGTGTGTGTGTGTGTGTGTGTGTGTGTGTGTGTGTGTGTGTGTGTGTGTGTGTGTGTTGGCCGTTGGCCGCCCTCGGGGGCGGGGGTGCTTAATATCTGACAAATCACAATGTCAGACCCGTTAGGCAACCAATCACACGTATGACGTGCCTGTCAAGGCTAATATTATTGTACAATGGATGTAACCCACATAAAGTAGCCAACATGCAGCGTTAGGTTATTTCCTAGTTTTATATATGATTTAATTTAGTTTCCTTGCCATTTTCAACTATGCATTTTCCCTGCATATTAAACTTGCCCAGTAGATGGCAATAGTAATGCTGCAGATAGTAGAAACTGTTACAGTGTTTACAGCAAAGAAGAAGAATGAAACTCGTGCTCAGCAGAGCTGGAGCAAAAACGAATTCAACTACAAGAGATACAAAGTGAAAATATGAGATTTAAGAGCTAGTTAATGAGTTCTCTTTCAATAATGCACTTTTCAGCAAGTAATACAGCAAAACGTGTCGGAGTTCTTAGGAGGATTCCGTGAACTTATAATTATTTTCACCGGTTGGTTTTTTGTTTATGCGAGAAATCGAGACGATCCAGTGGCCCGCTAGACATTGGACAGACGAGTGCGCAGCCGAGGAACAGAGGGCTGAAGTGGAGCGTCTCACCGCCAACGCGAACTGTTCCAATTCCACGCTGTCTCCATTTCGTTACACAGATAAGCGCTTGAGATCTCACCACACTTTAAAAGCATACTACCCGGGTAGATGGACTTTGGGTTTTATTTTGGGCTTATTTTATCAGAGCTCTGAATAGGTACTTTTATTTTATATTTTTGGGCTACACGCGCATTTTGATTTACTGCAACTGAAAGGACATTGAAAAAGAAAGTGAGAAATCACAAACAGTGTGTTGAATAGTTCATGTTTAATAAATGACAGCTATTGTTCTGAGTTAAACTAAAAGAAGTGTTTTTTTGAGTCACTCCTCCTCGAAAAGGTCCTTAGATCCGGGGCATTTGAATATTGTAAACATATCTAGTCAGGTGCCCTGCCTTACAAATGACTTGCTGTTTTTCAACTGTATACAACAATAACGTTACCACTCAACTTGCTAGCTGCTTGAAACTTGCTGTCTGGGGAGAAGAAAAAAACATGTCTGTGTAGCAGAGTGATGTTGTTACGCTAGATTGTGGACTGAGGCTTTAATTTGATATTGTGGTGACCCACATCTATATAACTAGAGACATTCACCTAAGAGGACAGTGTACCTTTAAGGGAAGAGGTGAGGGGTCAGATAATGCACTTCCGCTTCCGGTACACAGTTCAGTGTCGTTGTCGAACGTATGACATGCAAAGTTGGAGCTAGTAAACTACCTCGACTACGTCTACTCTCACGTCTCCTGTCTCGTTGTTTTCTAACTCCACATTGGTGACCCCGACGTGATCGACCTACTAATACGAGTATGTCTGACAACGACGACGCCGGTGCTAACAACATGACTATTGCTAACGCTAGCATTTACACCGCTACTGTGAAGCTACCCGACTTTTGGCAGCATAATCCACGGCCGTGGTTTCAACATGTGGAAGCCCAGTTCCAGCTGAGAGGGATAACGCAGGATGCAACGCAGTACTTCCACGTAGTGGCGGCGTTAGACGCATCGACAACGGCGCGAGCAATGACACTGTTGGAAGCTCCGCCAGCTGCTGGCAAGTACGATACTATAAAGACATTCCTCCTGAAACTATTTGAACTGTCGGAGCTGGAGAAGGCAGACCGTTTACTGTCCCCGAATGGCCTCGGCGACGGCAAACCGTCTGAGTTAATGGAAAAAATGCTGTCTGTGCTGGGATCGGCTGATCCGGCCTTTCTTTTCACACACATTTTTCTGAGGCAGCTCCCCGCACCTGTACGCACAGCACTGGCCAGTTCTCCTCTCGCCGCCTCCAAGGACTACCGTTCTCTGGCTGCTGAAGCAGACAGGGTTTTCCTGGCCAACCGGCAACAGTTTGTGCATGCCCTGCTACCCCACCAGACCGCCCCACCACCACCTGTGTACGACTATATGGACACCGCGGCTGCGGTGACAGCCCGCCGCCAACCTGACGACGGGCTCTGTTATTACCATGCCAGGTTTGGGGCAAAAGCAAAACGGTGTCGCAAACCCTGCAGTTACAGGGTTCAGGGAAACGCCAAGGCCGGCGCTCGTTAACGGCTATGGGCGCCGGCCGTGACTGCAAGCTGTTGTTCATCAGAGACTCCTTGTCGGGCCGGCGGCTGCTGGTTGACTCTGGCGCTCAACGCAGCATACTACCAGCACAAGCTGTGGACACGATGACCGACAGTCACGGCCCCCAGATGGACGCCGCCAACGGCACGTCCATTCGGACGTACGGTATCAGACATGTGGACGTGTGTTTTGGCGGCCGACGTTTCGGCTGGGACTTTGTGATGGCTGCTGTATCCACCCCGCTCCTAGGTGCGGATTTCCTCTGTGCTTTCAACCTGCTGGTGGATGTTAAAAACTGTCGCGTGATTGATGCCGTCTCTTTTGCGTCATACCCCTGCACGCTTGGGGGCGCTGGAGCGCTGTGCCTCGCTAACACACTCTCCACCGGGGATCCATACCAACGCCTGCTCACAAATTTCCCCGAACTCACCACACCCACCTTCTCCTCGGCGGTGGCCAAGCACGGCGTGGAACATCATATCACCACAGTGGGCCCCCCAGTTTACGCCCGGGCCCGACGCCTCGACTCGGCCAAGCTTGCAATAGCCAGGGAGGAGTTTTCGACTATGGAGCGCCTCGGCATTGTCCGCCGTTCTGACAGCCCGTGGGCTTCCCCTCTTCACATGGTTACTAAGGCCAATGGGGGTTGGCGCCCGTGCGGGGACTACCGTCGCCTAAACAATGCCACGACCCCCGACCGGTACCCCATACCGCACATACAAGATTTCTCTACCCACCTGGCGGGCGCTGCCATCTATTCCAAAATCGACTTAGTGCGGGGGTATCACCAAGTGCCGGTCCACCCACTGGATGTCCCAAAAACGGCTGTCATCACACCCTTTGGGCTCTTTGAGTTTTTACGTATGCCTTTCGGCCTTAAAGGGGCGGCGCAGACGTTTCAGCGCCTTATGGATTCTGTGCTCCGCGACATGCCATTTTTGTTTGTGTACTTAGACGACATCCTCGTGGCCAGCGCGTCGGCGGAGGAACACATGACGCACCTCAGACAGCTGTTTGACAGGCTCAGCGAACACGGCCTCATCATCAACCCAGCTAAGTGTCAGTTCGGGGAGTCGTCCATCACCTTCCTCGGGCACCACATCACTCCACAGGGGGCCGTTCCCCTCCCTGGCAGGGTTGAGGCTGTCACCATGTCCCCCCGCCCCCACACTGTACAGTCGCTGCAGGAATTCCTGGGCATGGTGAACTTTTATAACCGTTTCCTGTCCCGTGCCGCCCACATCATGCGTCCCCTGTATGAGGCCCTGCGGGGTAAGAAGTCTAAGGACGAGCTGGACTGGTCTTCGGGGATGGACGAGGCTTTTGTGGCCGCCAAGACCGCGCTGGCCAACGCTGCGCTGCTAGCTCACCCGTCGCCTGCCGCCCCCATAGCCCTTACAACGGATGCCTCCGACTACGCCGTGGGGGCCGTGTGTGAGCAGTGGGTGGGGGGGGGCTGGCAGCCGTTGGCGTTCTTCAGTAAACAACTCCGTGAGAGTGAGCGCAAATACAGCACCTTTGATAGGGAACTACTGGGTCTCTTCCTCGCAACCCGACACTTTAGGTTCCTATTGGAGGGCCGACAGTTCACCGCTTTCGTGGACCACAAACCGCTGACGTTCTGTATGGCCAAAACCTCAGAACCGTGGTCTGGGCGTCAGCAGCGCCATCTCGCGGCGGTTTCCGAGTTTACCACGGACATACAACACGTGTCGGGCAAGGATAACTTCGTCGCCGACTGCCTTTCACGGGCGGTTGTTAACGCCGTTCACTTGGGACTCGACTACGCCGCTATGGCAGCGGACCAAGCCAAGGACGCGACCGTTCAAGACTACCGGTCGACCCCTACGGCGCTACGGCTGTAGGACGTGACGTTCGACGCGGCCAACACCACCCTCCTCTGTGACATCTCCACCGGTCAACTGCGCCCCCTGGTGCCTACTTCCTGGCGGCGCCGAGTTTTCGACACCGTCCACGGCCTTTCCCACCCGGGAGTGAAGGCCTCGACCAAGCTGGTGAGCGTCAAGTTTGTTTGGCCTGGGCTCCGTAAGGATGTTAGAGCCTGGGCCGGCTCGTGTGTGGCGTGCCAACGCGCCAAGGTGCACCGCCATACCAAGGCCCCTTTGGCGCCATTTGTGGTTCCAGAAAGGCGGTTTGACCACGTCAATGTTGACCTGGTGGGTCCCCTGCCCCCCTCCCGTGGTTATACGTTCCTCCTCACTATTGTGGACAGGGCCACCAGGTGGCCAGAGGCTATTCCCTTGTCCTCCACGACGGCAGCAGAGGTAGCACGGGCGTTCATCGGCTGCTGGGTGGCCCGTTTCGGCACGCCGGGTGACATCACGAGCGACCGGGGCTCCCAGTTTACCTCGGAGCTCTGGACGGCGGTTGCTGAGCACCTGGGGATGAAGATCCACCGCACTACGGCGTACAACCCGCAGAGCAACGGCCTTTGTGAGCGGTTCCATCGGGACATGAAAGCCGCTCTGCGGGCAAGCCTCACTGGCTGCGACTGGATGGACCGGCTCCCATGTGTCATGCTCGGCCTGCGAGGAAGACCTCCAGACCTCCTCCGCTGAGCTGGTGTATGGCCAGCCCCTGCGAGTTCCGGGGGAGTTTCTTCCGGATGCTACGGCTCCCTGGTTGGCCGCCTCTCACCTCAGTGCGTCCCGGAGCGCTGCCGGTGCCTTCGTTCCCGTTCCGATGTCTCAACACTGCCTCCCCCGGTCCTACGTCCCCAAGGATCTGCCATCGGCGAGGTACGTCTTCATTAGGCACGACAGCCATCGGTCCCCGCTGCAGCCCCCATACGACGGGCCCTTCCGCGTCCTGGAGGCGGGCACTTTTTCTTTGTGTCTGGCCAGCCAGTGAGTGTGGCTAGTCTGAGTGCGGTGAGCTATGGATCTTGCGCTGTTTCCTGCTTGATTTCTGTGAGTCTTGTGTCGCTCACAGGGATGTTGCTGAGGACTGTGTGCACTTGGGCCTCCATCCCTTCCTGTAGGTCACTGCCATGGTGTTCTATTGACTTGCGTGACAGTGTGTCGGCCACCGGTATGTCCTTACCGGGGCGGTGGATGATTTGGATGTCGTATTTTTGGAGCGCCAGGATCATCCGTTGCAGCCGGGGTGGTGCTGCTGCCAGTGGCTTTTTTAGTATTGCCTCCAGAGGCTTGTGGTCTGACTCCACAATCACTTTTCGTCCGTACATGTACTCGTGGAACCTCTTGCAGCCGAAGACCACAGCGGCGAGCTCCTTCTCTATGGGTGCGTAGTTTTCTTCGGTGCTGTTGAGTGACTTGGACGCATAGGCAATTGGTTTGACATCTTGGAGCATGACAGCCCCAAGGCCACTTTTGGATGCATCCACTTGGAGTCGCAGCTCTTTCTGCGGGTCGAAATATGAGAGTACTGGACCTGGGTGCTGTGTAATGAGATTCTTCATCTCCTGGAACGCCTTGTCGTGGACTGCTTCCCACACAAACTCACTGTCCTGTTTCAGAAGCTGTCTGAGGGGTGAGTTTATCTGTGAGAGGTGTGGAGCGAATCTGGCGAGGTAGTTGATCATCCCGAGGACTGTCTCCAGCTCTGCTTTGTTCTGTGGGGGTTGCATGTCCTTGACTGCCTTCACCTTGTGTGGGTCTCGTTTGATGCCTTCGTGTGAGAGCGTGTGGCCGAAGTAGCTTACCTCTGACACGCATATGTGACACTTGTCGGAGTTGAGCCTCACCCCTCGCTCCCTTGTGTATTTCAGCATCGCTCTGAGGTGCTGGTCATGTTCCTCTTTAGTCTTGCCGAACACTAGTATGTCGTCCACTATGGCCGTCACACCGTCCAGTCCTTCATATGTTTCATCCACGCGTCTCTGGAACTCGTCTTGAGCGGACACGATTCCGAAGGGCAGTCTGAGGAAACGATACCTGCCAAACACTGTGTTAAAAGTCGTCAACATTGAGGACAGTTTGATGGCTCAATAGCCTGACCGCGCGTCTAACACGCTTAAGTACTCAGCTCCAGCGAGCTTTGTGGTGGCGTCCTCCAGCGTGGGGAGGGGGTAGTGAGGTGGTTGTATCACTTTGTTAAGAGCTCTGGGGTCTAAACACACTCTAAGTTTGCCTGTCTTTGGCTTCTCAACAACGACGAGTGCGTTCACCCATTCTGTGGGTTCGGTTACCTTACAGATTATGCTGCCTTTCTCCATGCTGTCAAGCTCGTCCCTCAGTTTGCTGCGTAGGGCGATGGGGATTCTGCGTGGCGGGCAGACGACTGGCGTTGCATCTGGTGTGACGCGGAAGTTGCACTCGCCTGGGAACTCTCCTATTCCCTGGAAAACATCTGCATACTCATCCATTATGCTCTGTGATGTGACATTGTTTTCCTCGCTCACAGCCGTCACTATTTTTACCAAGTTTAGGTCACGGCATGTTTTCATTGCCATGACTGGTGGGGCGTTTGTGTCAATGACGTAAAAGTCCAGCATCATTGCATTGTCTCTGTACTTACATCTGAGTTTGCATGTGCCTTTCACGCTCAACGCGCCTCCTCCATATTCAGTGAGTCTGTGTATTGCTGGTTTCAGTGTCACATTTTTGAACAGCGCCTGGAACAGGTTGGTGGGAATAGTATTGGCCTGTGCCCCAGTGTCTAGTTTGAACTTTACCTTCTGTGGAGGTGTGCCTATTCCAACCTCTACGTAGGCCTGCTCGTTGCTTTTCCCGTTATTCTCTATTGAGATGCAGTCTATGTACAGCTCTCTGTTCTCCCACAGCGGTGCTCTCCACTGTAATGTTGTCGAAGTACAGTTCTTCCTGCTCTCTGTCAGTGGTGTACTCTTCTGGGTTCTCTCCGACGGCATGTACTGTGCCGCGGTAGTACTTTGTCTGTCCCTGGGAGCTAGACTTGCATACTTAAGCAAAATCATTGAGCTTCTTGCATTTAATGCATTGTTTACCCTTAGCTGGGCAAGTGGCTTTAGCACCGTGTAGCCCTCCACAATAGCTACACGCCCTAGCGGCGGTGCTAACGTTACCCTCCCTTTGTCTGAAGTTAGCATTGGGTGCGTTCGGTTTGTAAGTCTTTCTGCCTATTGCGTGCACCGTTTCATGCGTGCTGCCCTGGCCCATAGACTTTAGCTGTTGCTTTGCTAGCTCGTGTGAGCGGGCTACATCTATGGCTTTTTCTAGCGTTAGCTCAGCTCCCTGGCTAAGTAGCTTTTCTCTCACTCTGGGTGAGTTGGTGGCAAACACGATGCGGTCCCTGACCATCTCGTCGGCATTTGGGTAGCCACAGTCTTTGACTAGAAGCTTTAGCTCAGTTACAAATTGTTCGAAGGATTCACTCTCTCCCTACATCTTTTCATGAAATTTATATCTGGCATAAATCGGTTTTGCTTTGGGGGTGATGTACTCAGTGTACTTATCGTAGTACGTTTCTAGCTTCTTGGCTTGTTCTCCGCTGAGTGTCCAAGTGTTGCGCACATCGCGCCCTTTTTCCCCTATCCAGAGCAAGAGGTAGCTGCATTTCTCCTCTTCATTCTTCCCGCGCAGGGGGCCCTTGAACATTAGCTCCGTTGTTTGTCGAAATCGTCTCCATGCTTCAGGTAAATTCGCCGATTCCCAGTCCATCCGTGGAGCTGGAACGCCGTACGAATCCATATTGGGTATTAAAACTCCGCTACTCTGACACCATGTAATGATCTGTACCCTCTGGCTATGTTAACTTATAACATTAATAAAGCAAGGACGACTTCTCTCGTGCTGGGTGTTTATTCACCGACCGGATTCAGACTGACGTTGTTACGTACATCACGTGACTTTGTTGTGGTGCTACGGAAAGCCGTAAGGGACATTAGCAAATCAAATATTACTAGCAAATATTACATGCACAATTCCAGATAGTTATGAATTTGAGCTGTAAGCTAGTTAACATTAGCTATGGTACTAGGCTAACTGCGGTATTTATAACCATCCGTCCCAGCCTAGCTGCCTAGCATTAGCATTAATGTGCTAGTGACACTTTATAAGGGTACAAATAATCATATACTTGTAGAGCCGAAGGAACGGAGAAGACCGTAGGTTCACACTTTAGCCGTGTAGGCAACTTTCTTTAATCCACGGTAAATCAGAGAGACAACCAAACCACAGCTCGACTGAGCGGAGGTGGCAAGAATAACCAGAAAACTGGCTGGACAACCATAACTTAACCCTGCGTTAACCTGCCAGGGCAACCATGACTTAACCCTTAGTTCCTGGGTTGAATTCTGTCCCCAATACGTGTCCACCACATGAGCCCCCCCAGAATTCGCCCTAGTAATCGAAGTCAGGCAGGCGCGGGGGGACGACAGGCCGGCCGCGGCGGCTCCGGATAACAGGGGCCGGAGTGTCTCTGGGAGGCATTGACGCGGGCCTGTGGAGGTCGGCCTGAGGAGCAGAAGAGGCAGCTCGGGCCTCCACGGGGGGAGGAGGCGGAGCCGGGGGACGACCGCGACGAGGAGGTTGGGCTAACTCCAACGGCTGCGTCAAGTCCAGGTGTGCGGGTTTAACTCGGTCCACTGAAACATGCTCTGCCGTGCCCCCAAAATCCACCACCAGGTGCTTAGTTCCCCATTCCAGGACGCGGAAGGGGCCGTCATAAGGGGGTTGCAGAGGGGGGCGGTGTGCGTCGTGACGGATGAACACGTAGTCCGCTGACTGCAGACCTGGGGGCACCTGGGACACCGGAGCGCCGTGTTGGGCGGTAGGGACGGGTGTGAAAGCTCTGACCCCGTCCAGCAAGGAGGCTCGTTGGTCCACAGCTGACCAGGGACGCGTTGCATTGGGCATGAAATCGCCTGGGACTCGCAGCGGCGTGCCGTACACCAGCTCCGCAGAAGAGGCTTGTAGGTCTTCCTTCGGGGCGGTCCGCAGGCCCAGCATGACCCATGGGAGCTTGTCGACCCAGTTGCAGTCCTTGAGAGTAGCCCGAAGCGCAGCCTTCATGGACCGGTGGAAGCGCTCACATAGGCCGTTCGCCTGAGGGTGGTATGCGGTAGTGCGATGAAGCTTGACGTCCAGAGCCTCACCCACAGCATTCCATAGCTCTGAGGTAAACTGTGGCCCGCGGTCAGATGAAAGGTCGGAAGGCGTACCGAAACGTGAGACCCACGACCCAATAAAAGCCCGGGCCACATCAGCAGACGTCGTGGATGCCAGGGGAACAGCTTCAGGCCAGCGCGTAGTCCTGTCCACCACAGTGAAGAGGTAGGTGAACCCATGGGAGGGGGGTAGGGGACCAACCAGGTCGACGTGGACATGGTCAAATCGTCTCTCCGGCACTGCGAAGCGTTCCAGGGGCGCCTTAATGTGGCGGTGTATCTTAGCCCGCTGACAGGCAACACACGAGTCGGCCCACGCTTTCACGTCTCTCTTAAGTCCCTCCCACACAAACTTAGCAGAGGTCAGGCGCACGGATGGCTTACCGCCTGGATGAGAGAGGCCGTGCACAGCTTCAAATACGGGGCGTCTCCAGCTGTGCGGGACGATGGGCCTGGGCTGTCCTGTGGAGATGTCACACAGGAGGGTGACACCTGTGTCGCTGAAAGGAACGTCCTGCAGGCGGAGCCCCGTGTCGGAGGCCCGGAGACGGAGGATGCTCGGGTCCGTGGCCTGGTCAGCAGCCATCTGTGCATAGTCAAGGCCTAGGTGGACCGCTCCAATCACTGCCCTAGAGAGGCAGTCAGCTACCTGGTTAGACTTACCAGCGACGTGCTGGATGTCGGTAGTGAATTCCGAAATGCAGGAGAGTTGTCGCTGCTGGCGAGCGGACCATGGCTCGGCCGTCTTGGACATGGCAAACGTGAGGGGCTTGTGGTCCACGTACGCAGTAAACTCGCGGCCCTCTAGCAGGAAACGGAAATGCCGGACGGCGAGCCAGAGACCGAGGAGTTCCCTGTCAAAAGTACTATACTTGCGCTCTCGGGGTGTAAGCTGGCGACTGAAAAAGGCCAAAGGCTGCCAAGCCCCCCCCACCCACTGTTCGTGAACCGCACCAACAGCATAGTCCGATGCATCCGTGGTTATGGAAATAGGCGCTGAAGGTGAAGGATGCGCTAGCAGGGTAGCCTGGGAGAGCGCAGCTTTAGTCTCGGTGAACGCACGGTCCCGCTCTGCTGTCCAGTCGACCGCCTGGTTGGGGGACATGCCTTTCAGCGCCTCGTACAGTGGCCGGATGATAAAGGCGGCTCGGGGAATGAAGCGGTGGTAGAATGTCACCATCCCGATGAACTCCCTGAGTGCACGAGCTGTTTGGGGGCGCGGAAAGGCCGCCACCGCTTCCACCTTTGAGGGCAGGGGGACTGCCCCGTCCCCAGTGATGCGGTGCCCGAGGAAATCAATGGCTGGCAGCCCGAACCGGCACTTCGCCGGGTTGACGATCAGCCCATGCTGGCTGAGGCGTGTGAAGAGGGCATGAAGATGGGACAGGTGTTCTTCCTCGGAGGCGCTGGCGATGAGTATGTCGTCCAAATAGACGAAGATGAAAGGAAGGCCACGGAGCACTGAATCCATCAGCCGCTGAAAGGACTGGGCCGCGTTTTTGAGTCCAAATGGCATTCGTAGGAATTCAAATAGGCCGAATGGGGTAGTCACCGCTTTCTTGGGGATGTCTGAGGGGTGCACGGGAACTTGATGATAACCACGGACCAGGTCGACTTTTGAGAAGACGCATTTGCCAGACAGGTTTGCAGAAAAGTCCTGGATATGCGGGACAGGATAGCGGTCGGGCATGGTGGCGTCATTTAGTCGGCGGTAGTCCCCGCATAGGCGCCAACCTCCATCAGGCTTAGCGATGATGTGGAGTGGGGACGCCCACGGGCTGTCAGAGCGGCGGATGATCCCTATGCGTTCCAGGTGCTCGAACTCAGACTTGGCAATGGCGAGTTTGGCGGGGTCGAGACGCCTGGCTCTGGCGTAGACCGGGGGCCCCTTCGTAGCAATGTGATGCTCACCCCATGCTTAGCGGTGGGTGCAGAGAAGGTAGGCTGGGTGAGGTCAGGGAACTCAGCGAGGAGGCGGTTGAACTTGTCTGCCTCTGAGAGAGAGTTGGCTAGACCTGCATAGGCCGCTTCCCTCCGCGTACATGCGAAGGAGGAGAAGGTTAAGGCATCGACCAGACGGCTGTTCTGAATGTCCACTAGCAAACCGTAAGTGCACAAAAAATCAGCTCCGAGGAGGGGAAGCGTTACATTGGCCATGACGAACTCCCACGTGAAACGTTGTCCACCAAAACACAGTTCTACAGACCGCACGCCGTAGGTGTGGATAGGGCTGCCGTCAGCCGTCGCCAACTGGGGGCCCCGCTCCCCGCCCATGATGTCGACGTCAGTAGCAGGGAGCACGCTTCTCTGTGCGCCCGTGTCACAAAGAAATCGCCGACCGGAGATGGTGTCGAGGATGAAGAGTAGCCTGCTCGTATCGCCAACACTCATGGCCACTACTGAGTGTTGGCCCTCTCGTTTCCCGTCGGCCTGTAGTTGCAGGGGGAACGGCACCGTTTAGCTTTCGCACCAAATCGAGCGTGGTACATACAGAGTCCAGAGGGCTTGTAGCGGTCTGATGCTGTGGCGCCACCGTCGGGCCACGCCCGCGATGTCGGCGGGGGGCCAGTGAAGGTAGGAGCCAGCACCCCGGCATGGGAGGAACGTTGTGTAGCGACGAAGAATCGGTCAGCCTCCTTTGCCAGCTCACGGGGATCAGTGATGGTGGAGTTAGCGAGCGCAGTCTGGACGTGGGGCGGCATGTTGCGCAGAAACAGCTCCATAAACAGGAAACATGGCTTTTCTTGACCCAGTAGGTTTAACATCCTGCTCATTAGCTCCGATGGTTTGCCATCTCCCAAGCCCTGAATTGCGAAGAGGCGACGTGCTCTCTCCGTTGTTGACAGTTCAAAAGTTTCAAGGAGGAGATGTTTAAGTGCGGCGTATTTACCATCGGCCGGTGGGTTGGTTATGAAACCGCTTATCCTGGAAGCAGTAGCGCCCCCCAGCGCTGCCACTACGTAGTAGTACCTGGTCTCGTCTGCTGTTATGTCTCTGAGCGCGAACTGTGCCTCAGCCTGCGCGAACCATGTAGCCGCGGAAGACTCCCAAAACTCCGGCAGTTTAATTGCAACGGCGTTCGTAGCCATAATGTGTGTGGTTTCAGAAAACTTATCCGAAAACCGACGTCGGGGTCACCAGTGTAGAGCCGAAGGAACGGAGAAGACCGTAGGTTCACACTTTAGCCGTGTAGGCAACTTTCTTTAATCCACGGTAAATCAGAGAGACAACCAAACCACAGCTCGACTGAGCGGAGGTGGCAAGAATAACCAGAAAACTGGCTGGACAACCATAACTTAACCCTGCGTTAACCTGCCAGGGCAACCATGACTTAACCCTTAGTTCCTGGGTTGAATTCTGTCCCCAATACGTGTCCACCACATACTTAATAAAACGCTTCACTAATGCATGACTCGTGATGATTTAATGTGTGAATTAATGCAGCCAGGATGTATCATGAATTCATTTTGCTCACATTATTCCACACACACTGGCAACTTGTTTATTTTATCACCATCTCCAAATGCTGAACCAATGTGTTTAATTTGCAACAAGTGCTTTATGGCAGTGTTAATTTCGTTAACAAAATGTTTGACAAAAAATATCCATTAACGATCTTTTTCCCATGACCTAGACGTCATGAAAACTGATCTTTGAAAATAAAAACTAAATCTATTTTTACTTTAGTTGACGAGACGAGACTCAAATGTTAGTGGTGGGCTAACGGACAATTCAAAATTGAATGAATTATTTTTTAGAAACTTGCACCTAGGAAACGCAATGAATCCTTATCATTGGTTGAATGTCGCCCGTTCCATCCTGCATGTCTGGGCATCATGCAAATGACGCCCTAACAAATGCTATATGATGGCTCAAGTTCAAGCACTTGGTACTGGAAGAATAGCCTAACTGTCAACCTTAACGTAGCCTTACAGTGTGATCTGTATGGGCACTAAGCATTCGAGGACAGATATCTCCCATAAGCTAGGCTAGATATCCAGCTAAGGTAAGAATATTAAATACAAGTTAACAGTGAAATGTTGCTGTAAGAGTTGCAACAGCCACTCGGTACATTACATCTGTTGAAATTCCAGCATACTTGATATAACCTGTCAACTTGCATCCAATTTCCAATACCTGTATTAGCCTAGTTGAATTAGTTTAAAGAGAGAAAACATGTAAAGAGAAGACATTTAAGAATATAAAGCACGGTGTTGTGTTGGTGCGTAATCAGGAGGCAGAACAATGTAATAGAATCAACTGGTAGAGGCTTTACATAAAAACAGCAGGGCATAGCATGTCATACTCCATCTTACATATCTTATATCTCCAAAGCCTTTTAAGGCTTTAATAACTCATCCCTTCCTCAGTATGTCACATCCTATAGACCTATCCTAGGAGGGACAGCTAATGGACAACTTAAATACAGCAAAGTAGACTATTATGCAGTTGTAGACACAGAAGAAGGGAAGGAAATTAGTTTAATGTGGCTATAAGATGGACTATTAAATGTGACTAAAACTAGACTAAAATTTTGAGTTTCCGTCGACAAAACTAGACTAAAACTAAGAAGGATAAAAATGACTAAATGTGACTAAAACTAATATGCATTTTCGTCTAAAGACTAAGACTATGAGTATATCAAAAACTAAATCTGACTAAAAAAAAATTTTTTTTTAAAATATGACTAAATCACGTGAGCTCTGACCTCTTGGTTTTGCATACTAGCTTGCGGATCTGGCTCCGTCCCCCAACCCCCGCTGGATTATTTATTTTATTTCCCCTCGGCAGTGGACACTATCCCTCTTTGGGCCATCATCAATTGGGACTAGCATAATCTGGACATCACCATCCCAGGCGGCACTCCCCTTCATCGTGAGTAGCTAGCCCCATCCCACCCGTGTTTTGCGCTATCCCTCGTACTTTTCCAACGTTATTAATCCACCTGCCTCATGGAAACAACACTCTGCCCTCTTCTGTTTTTACTTACGTTACCCCCCTAATTACGACTACATAGAATACCCTGGTTTCCCTTTTTATTTTCTCCCCTGATTAGCTTCTCTCCTCCTCCCTTACATTACTCTCCTGATGAACTCCTGTCCCTCAACAAAAACTACCGGCTATCCTCTGTTGCACGCACCTCCGCTCTGTCTGCTGGCGTCCTCCGCTACCGCCGTTATCTTCATCGCGGCCCCAGACACTCCCGCCATCTACATCCTTCCACTAACCCCGATACGATATCCCACATCCAAACCGTATGCTCCCACCGGCCCCCCTCCACTGCACCTCCCCGCACTGCTAACCTTGACAACCTCAGACCTCTCCAGCATGCCCCCACTACGTTGCCCTCTCATTCCATCAACCTTGCCCTCCTTAATACACGATCACTAAATAACAAAGCTCTTATCCTTCATGACACAATCACTGATAATTCATTTGACTTTCTCCTGCTCACTGAAACCTGGCAAGAACCTGGCGAATTTTTCTCCCTCAACGAAGCATCCCCCTCTGGTTTTGGCTACATCTGCAGACCCCGTCCCTCCCGTCGTGGAGGTGGTCTTGCTGTTTTATTCAATCGGAATTTCAGGACAACTGAGCTCTCACTCCCCACCGTCTCATCATTTGAATTCCTCGCCTTTAAAACCTGCTCAATGGCTGTCATTCTCATCTACCGGCCACCCACACTAAATCTATCTTTTCTGTCTGACCTCTCTGAACTCCTCACAATAGCCTCATCTCTCTCCTCACACTTACTACTGCTTGGTGATTTTAACATCCACATTGATTTACCCACCTGTAAGTTTGCATCAGAATTCATCACTCTATTGGACAATTTCAACCTCACCCAGAACGTCACTTTCCCCACCCACGTCAAAGGCCATATCCTTGACCTGGTCTGCTCTGTCAATCTACCGGTATACAACATCCATTCATCTTAATTTCCTCTGTCAGACTATAATCTCATCCAGTTCACTATTCCATCCCCAACTCCTCAGCCACACCTCCTCAGAGAAATAACATTCCACAATACTAAATCTATTGACCCCCTCCAACTCTCTGATCTGCTGTCCTCTGCTCTGCCCCTGGAACCAGCCTCTACCTCACCTGATGGTCTCACCAATCACCTCAACGCCACTCTGTCTGCCTCCCTCAACACACTGGCCCCTCTCAAAACAACAACAGTCTCTTTCAACACCTCTGCACCCTGGTTCACACCTGAGCGCTGCACAATGAAACCAACTGCCCGCCAACTGGAACGACTCGTCAAGAAAACATCTCTCACTGTACATCAAGAAGCCCACAACCTCCACCTCTCTGCCTACAAAGATGCCCTCACCGCCGCCAAATCTACCTATTTTCCCACCATCATTAATGATTCCAACCGTAACCTCCGCACCCTCTTTTCCACTGTAAACAACCTCCTCAAGCCCCGTGCCGATACCCTCTCCAACTCTACTCACGAACAATGCAAATCATTTCTCCAATTGTTTTGCAGACAAAATCAACGCTATCAACACATCACTGTCCCCTGCATCTGACTCGGCAGCACCTACTCCGGCCCCTCTTCTCTCCATTCCTCTTGACCTTCCTACCCCTCCCCCTGATCGCCGCCTCTCCCGGTTTGTTACAGTTGCCCCTACCGCTATCTCTGAACTCATCAACTCATCAAAATCCACAACCTGCTCCCTTGATCCCCTCCCCACCCCTCTGCTGAAGAAATGCCTCCCTGCCCTATGCCCCTACCTCAACAACCTTTTCAATTCCTCACTGTCCCATGGAATTGTCCCCTCTTCCTACAAAACTGCCGCTGTCACCCCAATTCTCAAGAAACCCGGTCTTGATCCATCCTGCCTCAACCACTACCGGCCAATTTCCAATCTCCCCTTCCTCTCTAAAACCCTGGAACGCATTGTCGCCACACAACTCCAAACCTACCTACACTCCAACATCCTACTCAAACCCCTCCAGTTCGGTTTTCGCCCACTCCACAGCACTGAAACTGCACTCCTTAAAGTACTTAATGACCTCCTCACCTCTGCTGATACTGGAGCCCTTAACATCCCCACCCTCCTCGACCTGAGTGCAACCTTAGATACTGTGAGCCACAACATCCTGCTCACCAGATTGAAAGATGTCAGTATTGAAGGTACCGTACTCAGCTGGCTCCAGTCCTACCTCTCCAACAGGTCACACTTCATCTCGCTCCACAACCACTCCTCTGTTCCATCCACAGTCACACAAGGTGTTCCCCAAGGTTCTGTACTCGGCCCACTCCTTTTCATCATCTACATCCTCCCTCTTGGTCAGATTCTCCGCCATTTCAACTTGGACTTCCACTGTTATGCTGATGACACCCAGATATACCTCAGCACCAAATCCCCTCACAATCCACCCCTCTCTCACTTGACTCCTGTCTGTCTGCAATTAAAGTCTGGATGCAGCAAAACCCTCTCAAACTCAACAGTGACAAAACTGAACTCTTCTTCATTGGCTCCAAGTCCACTCTCAGCCAAATCAACAACCTTGCACTCACCATCGATGGCACTACTGTCTCCTCTTCCTCCCAGACACGCAACTTTGGTGTCATCATTGATCCCACCCTCTCCCTTGAGCCACATATCCGCCAAATGGTCAAATCCTCCTTCTATCACCTTGGCAACATCGCAAAAATAAGATCCTCTCTCACACGCCCTGCTGCTGAGATACTGATCCATGCCTTCATCTCCTCCCGCCTTGATTACTGCAACTCACTCCTCTATGGCATCAGTGCTAGCTGTATCAAGAGACTCCAATTGGTCCAGAACGCATCCGCCCGACTTTTAACTTTCACCAAATCCTGGCACCACATCACCCCAGTCCTAAAAGACATCCAGTGGCAACCCATCTCCCACCGGATCAATTACATCATCCTAGTTCTTACTTATAAAACCCTTCACAAACTGGCTCCCCCATACCTCACCGATCTCCTCTCCCCCTACCAACCCTTTCGGTCCCTCAGATCCACCTCAGCCTCCCTTCTCTCTACCCCCAGGTCCAACCTCCGCGGCTTTGGTGACCGAGCCTTCTCCAGGACAGCTCCCAGGCTCTGGAACTCACTCCCCCAAATCATTAGACTCAGAATCCCTCCCGCTCTTCCAATCCTGTCTCAAGACACACCTTTTCTCTATGCCTTCTCATGCCCCCCCCGTCCGCTCATCCACCCCTGGTCTGGGGCAGGCTGGCGGCTGAGCGCTCGACCTGCCCCCTCCCTCAACTTCCTCTCCAATTCCTTCCCCAAGCGCATCGGACCCTGCTGCGGGCTGCCCACATTCAGGTCATTGGTCGGGACTCACCTTTTCAGACTTCATCTGTGATTTATGTGATTTATGATGTTTGTTTTTCTTTCCCTTTTGTATCTGTCCAAGTCGGAGCGTACTGCTGGCATTGTGTGTGGCTGCCGCTTCTCCCTCTCGTAGCCTCCCTTCCCATTCACCCCTGTATGTCATGTTATGTTTAGCTGTCGTCTTGTTTCACCTTGTTTATTGTAAAGTGACTTTGAGTATTAGAAAAGCGCTATATAAGATTAATATATTATTATTATTATTATTATTAAAAATAGCTGCCAAAATGAACATTGCTTTGTGGTAGTTAAAGGTCCCATATTATGCTATTTTAACTTTTTCAATTCTTGTGCATACACATTTGGGTCTCTGATTGGCCTACCTGATCATTTGTTAGTGTGAGCAATAAGAATTCATGATACATTCTGTATTAAATCATCAGTCTCATGCATTAGTGAAGCATAACTTTACTACTTTACTTTTTTAGTGTACAAAGTAACTATTAAGTAATTACAAAGTAATTATAAAGTGTTACCAATAAGGTAGAGTTTTAATTTAGCCTGTCTAGTCTAATTTCAAGGTGGTGCTAGATGACACTGGAGCCTCAGAATCACAACCTCAAATCCTGACAGCAACAGTTGTAGAAGAACCCAGCCCTGGGATATCAACAGCAGCTGATACTGAACCCGACCATGGCGACCAACTGCAAGCTGTCCCAGCCCAAGAACCACCTGCCACAGCACCTGCATATACTAGCACAGACCCGGCATACTGGGGAGAAATCAATGAGGATGCAGTGAACTATTGGGTTAGTAAAGGACCGATCCAGTGCCAGAATCGGGAGGCTGACTTTTCAGGATCGGAACAATACAAGCTTCAAAAGAGAAGCTTTCCAAAAAGTTTATTTACCCGAAAACTTGTCAACGGTGAATCTGTACCCCGTGATTGGCTACTCTACTCACTATCAAAAGGATGTGTTTTGCTTTGTCTGCCGGTTGTTTGGTAACAGTGAGCAGAATGCTTCCAAGTTTGTCAGTTGTGGTTTTAACGATTGCAAACACGCAGGAGAGTGTGTTGTTGAGCATGAAGGTTCAGAGGCCCATCGCAAGAGTATGCTTGTGTGGATCAACAGAACCACGGAGAAGGGACAAATTGATTTTGGACTGCGTCAACAGTTTGAGACTGAGTATTGGACCGAGGTGCTAAAAAGGGTCGTAGCCACTGTGAAATTTCTGTCTGAGCATGGGCTTGCCTTTAGAGGGGACACACACACATTTGGCTCACCCAATAATGGCAATTGTTTGGGGTGCTTAGAATTGATCAGTCAGTTCTACCCATTCTTGAGGGAGCACATTGCACGTTTTGGGAATGCAGACAAGGGGACACCACCATATCTTTCCACAACAATTTGTGATGAGTTTGTTCAGTTAATGGGGGAACAAGTTCTGTCTGAAATTGTAAATAACATTAAAATAGCCAAGTATTTTTCCATTAGTGTAGATTCCACTCCAGACGTGTCACACACAGACTAGCTCATTTTTATTTTGCGCTTTGTCCCCAGAGGGATCTTTACAGAAACGCTTTGTGAAATTCCTGCCGATAAAGTCACACAGGGGAGTCTATTTCTGATGCTATTCTCTCTGTTCTGGGCGAGTTGAGCATTTACATTGACAATTGCCGTGGACAGACGTACGACAACGCCAGCAATATGTCAGGACTATATAAAGGCGTGCAGGCACGAATAAGGAACATCAATCCACTGGCTGAATGGGTGCCTTGTGCTGCACATACTCTGAATTTAGTTGGCATAAATACAGTGAACTGCTGCCTTCAAGCAGATCAGTTTTTCACGTTTGTTCAAAGTGTATTCAACTTCTGCTCAAACTCCACTTCTCGGTGGCAGATTGTCACGTCAGGCCTCGAACTGAATGCAAACAGGAGAATTCAGACTCTGAAGTCATTATCTGACACAAGGTGGTGCGCCCATGCACAGGCTACCAGTGCATTATGTCTGAATTATGACAACATTCACAACTTGCTTCTTAAAATCGCAGAGGATGTTAATCAAAACATAACCACACGCAACGAAGCTCTGGCTCTTTGCAGGCAAATGGAAAGGCTAGACATAGCTTTCCTATGCAATCTATGGAACATTGTGCTGGGGCGTGTCCAGAAAACAAACATCAAACTCCAAGAAGTTGAGCTCGACCTCTCCAGTGCAGTGGAATTGGCACACTCATTGAGGGATTTTATCGCAGATCTACAGGATCAGTTTGACAGGTTTGAGTCTACAGCAAAGGAGCTGTCACCAAGTGTCGCAGAGACTTACAAGGCCGACACAGTCAGAGGGAGATGGGTGGCGTAAAAAATCACCAGACTCATCTGAGCTAGATGTTGGAATGATAATGACCGGCTGACAAAAATGTGCAGTGGATGATTTCACTGTGATCATTGATAAACTTGTGGCAGAACTAGACCGGAGGTATGAATCCTATGATGCACTGAATAGCAGCTTTGGATTCCTAAATACAATTCACATCATCTCATCTCAAGAACTTCGTTCAGCAGTTACACTCCTTCAGATGAAATACCACGCAGATTTACAGGAGGACTTTGTTGATGAAATAGGGCAGCTCAAAGAATTCATCAGAAACGAAGAAAATACAAGTGCACAGGCCTTGCTTCAATTAATAAGGAAGAGGAACCTGTCATCAGTTTTTCCAAACATGGATATAGCCTTCAGGATTTGTTTAACTCTCCCTGTAACCTGTGCCTCTGGAGAGCGCTCCTTTTCAAAATGTGGACTTGTCAGGAACAGACTGCGCTCTACAATGAGACAAGAAAGACTCAGCCACTTAACATTGATGCCATTGGAAAGTAACACTGTTAGAGCCCTGGACTTCACCGCTCTAATCAAAGACTTTGCCACGCGTAAAACCAGGAGGAAGTCGTTTTAAGGGTAAGAACAGACTTTAATACCTGCGGTTGTGGTTGTTACGATTGATTCATGCAATATTCTTATGCTTGCAGTACTTTTGAGTGGAGGAACACTGGACAAAAGGATGCATGCAGGCTTCAGTTCCCAGTGTTGTATGAGCTTGTTTTTGGACGTTGAACATTTTATTGTGGCCATTTAGACTGTATGGCACTTGAACTTACTAGGCAAAGCAAAGGGCTTGCTGTGTGTGTGTGTGTGTGTGTGTGTGTGTGTGTGTGTGTGTGTGTGTGTGTGTGTGTGTGTGTGTGTGTGTGTGAACTGCTATGAGAGGAAGGATAAGTGGAATTAGTAGAGGGAGAAGTCAGCTGCTTCTCTCTCTCATACCAGCAGTTGGCAATGTGATAACAAGTGTATTGTGGCGGACACTAGGGGCTATGCCTCTCACCCAGCAGGACTGTGAGCTGGGGGCGTGGTTTACGTTCCCAGGCTTGCTGGTGCAGGGTTGTTGCTGCTGCAGTTTGGTTTTGGAGCTGAGGAATAAACACCAAACTCGCCTTCGTCTCCTGTGTTTTTTCCTCATCCTGCCACAGGATCAGATATTGTGATATGAGACTAGATATATTGCCTTAGATTTTGTGATATGGCATAAGTGTTATCTTTTCCTGGTTTTAAATGCTGCATTACAGTAAAGTGAAGTAATTTTCTGAATTTACCAGACTGTTCTATTATTTGCCTTTACTCACTTAGACATTATATCCATCATCAAAAATCTCATTGTGTCATAAAATAAAACTGCAGTGTTAAGTGATTGTTGATTGGGGGGGGGGCGCTTGAAAAACTCATAGCCCGGGGGCCCATGTTACTTTAATCCAGCCTTGGTTGTATGAGTTAGTTTTTGGACATTGGACATTTTATTGTGGCCATTTAGACTGTATGGCACTTGAACTTACTAGGCAACGCAAAGGGGTTGCTTTCATCTGTGTGTGTGTGTGTGTGTGTGTGTGTGTGTGTGTGTGTGTGTGTGTGTGTGTGTGTGTGTGTGTGTGTGTGAACTGCTATGAGAGGAAGGATAAGTGGAATTAGTAGAGGGAGAAGTCGGCTGCTTCTCTGTCATACCAGCAGTTGGCAATGTGTTAACATGTGTATCAGATGTTGCGATATGAGACTAGATATATTGCCTTAGATTTTGTGATATGGCATAAGTGTTATCTTTTCCTGGTTTCAAATGCTTCATTACAGTAAAATGAAGTAATCTTCTAAATTTACCAGACTGTTCTGTTTACTCACTTAGACATTATAGCCATCATCAAAAATCTCATTGTCATAAAATAAAACTGCAGTCTTAAGTGATTGTTGGTGGTGGTGGGGGGGGGGGGGCTTGAAAAACTCATAGCCCTGGGGCCCATGTTACTTTAATCTGGCCTTGCTGGTACCCCATATTCCCACAGTACCCCCCACAGAGTGCCCTGGGGTACACGGTCGTAAACCTTCTCCAAGTCCACAAAACACATGTAGACTGGCTGGTCAAACTCCCATGCCCCCATCAGCATGTCCACAAGAGTAGGGAGTTGGTCTGTTGTTCCGCGGCCAGGACGGTATCCACATTGTTCCTCCTGGATCCAAGGTTCGACAATCGGTCGGAGCCTCCTTTCCAGCCCCTTAAAGTAGACTTTCCCAGGGAGGCTGAGCAATGTGATACCCCCGATAATTGGAGCCCACCCTCTGGTCCCCCTTTTTAAATATGGGAATCACCACCCTAGTCTGCCACCGCACAGGTACTGTCCCTGACCTCCACATGACACTGAAGAGGCATGTCAGCTAAGACAGCCGAACAATGTCCAGAGCCTTTAGCATCTCAGAGTGAATCTCATCCACAACTGGTGCCTTGCCACCGAGGAGCTTTTTAACTACCTCAGAGACCTCTGCCAGGGATATGGGTGGGGCTTCCCCTGAGTCTTCAGACGCAACCTCCTGAGAACGTGTTAGCCAGGTTCAAGAGCTCCTCAAAGTGTTCGTTCCACCGTTCGACAACATCCCCTGTCCGGATCAACAGTTCCCCTCCCCGGCCGAACACAGCCTGAGTCAAGCCCTGCTTCCCCTTCCTGAGTCGCCGGATGGTTTGCCAGAACTTCCTTCAGTCCCCCTCTACAGCCTTGCCAAACTCCTCCCACATTCGAGTTTTTGCTTCCGTGACCGCCGAAGCGGCAGCCCTTCTGGCCTCCCAGTACCTGTCTGCTGCTTCAGGAGACCCCTGGGCCAACCAAGTCCGAAAGGCCTCCTTCTTTAGCCTGACGGCTTCCCTCACCGCCGGTGTCCACCAGCGCGTTCTTAGGTTGCCACCTCGACAGGCACCGATGACCTCATGACCACAGCTTCTGCCTGCCGCATCTACAATAGAGACTTTGAACATGGCTCACTCAGACTCCATTTCCCCAGCCTCCCTCAGGATACATGGGAACTTCTTCTGGAGGTGGGAGTTGAAGACCTCACGGACAGGGGCCTCCGCCAGACGTCCTCAGTTCACCCTCACTACACGTTTGGGTTTGCCAGGTCTGTCCAGCAGCCTTCCCCGCCATCTGATCCAACTCACCACCAGGTGGTGATCAGTTGACAGCTCTGCTCCTCTCTTCCCCCAAATGTCCAAAACATACGGCCGCAGATCGGATGATATGACCACAAAGTCCATCATCAATCTTCAGCCTAAGGTGTTCTGGTACCAAGTACACTTATGAACACTTATGTTCAAACATGGTGTTTGTTATAGCCAATCTATGACCTCACAGAAGTCGATCTTATATTTACATCTTATATATTTACATGTCAACTCCACACTGGCTGTATTGCTTCATATTAAACTCCATTTATACCTCACTAGCTCATGTGTGCTCATGTGTGCGCATGTGTGAATTGATATACATGAGGCGTGTGCCCGTTATTTGCAATTAGCATATGGCAATGCCCCCATTTCTCCATATAAGAAATATTGCCTAGAGGTGTGTCATGGAGAAAGCAGTGAAGTTGTTGGAAGAAGGGAGAAACATGGCCCCTAAAGACAAAAAGAAAAAGAATTTCACTAGTGAAAATTTTGAAACCATTGTGTCACACCATTGTTGCCAGAAAAGGTACACTTTTCTGTAGTGTTTCCTCTGGAGTGACAATGGCTAAAAAAAAGAAGAAGGAAATAAAAGAGGCTTGGCCTGCAATATCTTCCAGCAAGGCTAGATATGCGTCTTAAAATCTGCTTGGAGGTGAATCAGAATCCTTTATATACACTGCATGCCTTTTAATAAGCTACCTATTAGTTGCACATTGGCTACATTAGCCCAAATGATGTCACTAGAAACTGGTGAGTAGCCAATCATTCCAGGCCAAGTAAATAAAAACAATGAAAACCAAAACCGTTACATTTCGATATTGATATTCTAGTATACTCCATTGTAAGGTAGGACTGGGGACATTCAAGTTTTTAGTTGAATAATTTGTGATAATTGATGAGGATGAAAAGGGGTCACTTTGCTGTTTGTTGCTGTTTGTTAAATAAACTTGGTCAATGCATTAGTAAATTACCAGTTTTAAATATTGTAGTCTATAAAGCCTTTTTTAATGAATGTGTTTTTAATATGCTATGCAATCAGGTAAAAGGTGTGTGTACATGTTGGAAGATAGGGTCTTCATTGTCTGAGGCAGTTCTAAAATTTGTTCGCAGAGCAAGAACAAATTCAGGTAAGAAACTACTGATGAATCCTGGATTTGTGCATACAATGTTTGTGTATGAGGCCCATTGTCAGCATGTCTTGATGCATGCTCAATAATCCAGGTAAGAAAACCACAGAAAGTTGAATCAGTTCATCCAGGGTATCTGCAGGTTACAAGTTAAATTTAAGACTTTTTTTAGACTTTTTTAAGACCACCATGAATGCAATTTAAGACCCATTTCACGTCCATACTGGCAAAAAAGTATGAAGGATATAAAGGAAAATATGAAGAAGTCCCAGAATTACTTGCAAAATATATTTATTAATGACTATACAGAGCTCAAGTGTAATTTTACAAATGAAGACAAAGGGCTGTTTACAGCCATGTTCCCTGAAATCATATAGAATGACGCAAAAAATGTACCTTATCCTGTAGTACGCTGGATAACAATGAACTCTTGTTGGTTTTGTATTCTGAACTCATAACCAACAACTCTTAATACAAACTCTACAGCTAATGCCTACACTATGTGTGTCTGAGTCTGTGTGTGTGTGTGTGTCTGTGTGTGTGTCTGTGTGCGCACACAAGGACTAGGCTACGTTGATCTGAGCTCCTCTCTCTTTACCTCAATCTCCTCTACAATGTTCTTGAGCTCAGCTAATTTTTCCTTGCAGCCCCTCCTCAGAGCATTTGACTTTGTTATGAGCTGGGCCATCTGACTTCCAGTCTTGCCTTCAGCCTGTTCTGCAAACATGTCTGCATCTCTAGCCAGACTTTCAGAAACTTCCTGGAGGGTTTTCCTTTTTTTCTTTAGTTCTTCCAGGTAATCCTCTGCAGCCTTTCTTTTCTGGGTCTTTGCATCGGACTCTTGCTTCCTTCTCTCTTGATCTAGGTGTATACGATACCTGGGCCTGGCTGATGCTGCTGATGTCAAGAGTTCTTTTGTGAGAGGAACCTTGGTAACCCCTCCATATTGACTGACAAAGTCACACACCAGTCTGTGTGCAACCATCGTGTCCTCCTACATGTTGACAGTCTCAACTTCTTTGTTGACAGAAAAGCCTCTTTCCACAGAGGCCTGTCCGTGGGACAAAATGAGGTCTCTCTTAACGAAGTCTGCCAGTCCAAATCGCGTGATGTACGCCGTCTTGTCCTTTCCACAGGTAAAGGTTTTAGCGATGTCAGAGTCAGGGAACATGGTCTGTAGCTGTCTCAAAAGTAGAGACTTGGTTTGTTATAGTTTCATTATGATTTCATAAATAATGTCATGTGATAAATATGTGATTAAGAATATAAATGCAGGTTAAAAATCTTATAGTTAAAACAAGTGACTTTTACTTTGAAAGTTTGTTATGATCACATGATTGCTGTACGTAGTTGCACCTACAACTACTGCATTATGGGAAAGAGAAACCTACCGCTGTGCTGAGACGCCATGCAAAGTTCCAAATATTCATTTTACATATGGTCTGAGAGGCGCACACGGTAACTATTTCACATTCTGTATTATTTTATGTATCCTGTCATATCTTTATGTTTGTTGATCTTGTGTGTAATTGATTTTCTACATCGTTGTTATGTTACGTTGTACAATGATGGAACCTAGCCATGTGCAGCCATGATAGTAATTGTTCTGTTGTTCTTGACTTTAGTTTTCACGGTGTCTGAGGAGGCGAATAGGAGAGTAATAAACACTGGACATCAGTATGGATCGTGGCCTTTTATTAAAATAAATTGGACCTGTGTAGCTACAGTGAAAACGTAACGCCGATGCTGCCAAGAAGAGAAAAGTGAAAATAATCGCCAACGCGGCCAAGAGAAGCAGAGCTAGCCAGCGAGGACGAGAGCTAGCAGTGACATAGCTAGCCAGCTAAACCACCGCCAAGGCGCACGAGAGGAAAACGGAGCAGGAGCAACGTGAGCTGAAGAATATTCCATTGAGAGAAAGTCTGCAGGCGAAGATGTGTAGAGCCGCGGTTTTACCACAAGGGGGAAGCGGTGGACAGTAAACAGTTCTGCATACTGCAAAGAGCAACCATCAGTGTGGGACTCATTGTCGCTAAGAGGAGCCTGTGGATTGCATCATCCAAGAACCAGCGTCAGGTTTGAGTGATAACCTGCAACGTTATAAAAGTCTGAAATGGTACTATAGGAAAAGAGACATTGATTAATCAACATCAAAACCTATTGGCTATTCTTGAATGCTACTGCTGCATTGTTGTGAATGGTCTAATGTGTGCTTGAAAATTAATGTTGATTTAATAGAAAGCCAACTATAGTAGAAAAGCTTTGGGTGAAGAGTGTAGGCTTATTTAATTTATTCAAGTTCATAAGGTTTATTTGAATAGCCTAATTCATTACTCCTGAATATCAGTAGCCTACTTGGTTTTCACTCACAAGAAGCACACCATTCTGGTAAGCATTTATTTGCACCTTACAATACCATTGTAATTGATACAGCACATTGCACAACATGTCGGAACATAGTGAAACATCACATGGTGGTGAATTAAGGAAACAATTAAGATTCTCTCCAACTAGAACTTATCAGATTATGTGAAGAAGCTGAAAAACAGGTGGATGATGCTGAAAAAAAGAAATCTGAGGTACTCATCAATGAGATATATACTGAAATAGTAACACACCAAACAACACTGAAGGAGCAAGAGGCTTCTAAAATGGAAAGAAGATTTAGCATGCAGTACGAAAAGTGGAAAGAGGGAGTTAGAACTGCACGTAATAAACTGAAAGCTGAGTGCTCTGACCCAGAGTTGATCGATATGATGGAAGCCGTTGAAGGGCTAGAGACACAAGTGAAGGATGCATATGATCAAATACGAGTCCAGGCTGCACCTTCCCCTGATATCAGAAGAAAGATGGATACCTGCGGAGCATCAACAATGAGGATGATGGATCTATTGAAGGTACGTATGAGTGAAACAGGACTAGACGAGTTTGATGCTGAAGCAGAAAATGCAAGACTGCATAATGTGCTGAATGTCGAGTATGCCCGGTCCATATTTGGGAGCACAGTCTCTAGGCCTGTCCCTAGCCACCACACAGGCCTATCAGCAGGGCAACATAGCCTCACAGTACAAAGAGTAGAGTGCGCCGCCGCACTTGCTGCAAAGAAGGCAGAAATAGAGGTGACAGATGTGATTGCAGCACAAACACTAGAGCTTAGAAGGTTAGAAAATCAGAGAACAGATGAGATTGCAGCACAACAACTAGAACTTAGACGGCTAGAAAACCAGAGAGATCTAAAAGTAATAGCTGCCAAGCTTAAGGCATACTCTGAAGCTGATTTAGGTGAGAAATATGATGAAAATAAATCAATAAGCGGTGAGGTAGATGTCACTCACCCGGTACCTGAAAGGAAGTTAAGAAAGAGGAAATGTGTAGGCCTAAGAGCAAAGATAATAAACAAACAAACAGTACTACTAACAATGAAACAACATTTGTACAAGCCCTACATGATGCAATGATACTTACCAGACTTCCCACACCCGAGCCCTCCGTCTTCTCAGGAAATGCGCTGAGCTTCCTAGAGTGGAGCACAAGTTTCAAAGCGCTGATTGAACATCGCTGCACAAATCCAGCTGACAGGTTATTTTACCTACAGAAATACATCAGTGGATAGGCACGATCTGTATTGGAAGGAAGCTTCTTTAGAAATGATGATGAAGCCTACGACCAAGCATGGGCGGCACTGAACACTCGGTATGGCCACCCCTTTGTGATCCAGCGTGCCTTTAGAGACAAACTAAATAACTGGCCCAAGATAGGTTCGAGGGAGTCCATTAAATTAAGACAGTACAGTGACTTTCTCAAAGCGTGCAGCAATGCTATGCCACATGTGAAAGGGCTAAAAGTGTTAGATGACTGCGAAGAGAATAAAAAGATGCTTCAAAAACTGCCGGACTGGGTGACCTCGCGCTGGAATCGTCAGGTCACAAAGCAACTGCAACAAACAGAGGACTACCCAAGTTTCAAGGAGTTTGCTGATTTTCTTGCACAAGAAGCTGAAGTCGCATGCAATCCTGTGACATCCCTCCACGCGCTGAAGCCTCCTGAAGAAAGGCAATCCAGAGATATTAAGCGCCCAAAGGCCAATGCATTCCTAACAAATGCATCACCAGAGAAGTCAATGACAGACAACACAAAGGAGTCTTCTGAAGACAAGGAACAATCCTCATCGTCGAACCCAGTAAAATGTATGTACTGTGAAGAGAGCCACTCCGTTCACAAATGCCAGAAGCTCCTTGGTTAACCTGTGGAAGAAAAGAAAAAGTTTGTAAGAGACAACAACCTGTGCTTCGGGTGTCTCAGAAAAGGACACAACTCAAAAGACTGTACGAGAAAGGCTACTTGTGGCATATGCAAGAAACAACATCCAACTCCACTTCATGAGGACAGATCTCCCGCAGACAAAACATCAGCATATGCCATGCAAGCAGCAGAAGAAACCACATCTTCTCAGTCTTGCTATGTAAACAGAGGTGATGAAGGACGCACATCCATGATGGTGCCGGTATGGATGTCTTCGGACACCACCAAAACAGAGACCTTAGTATATGCCCTACTAGATACTCAGAGTAGCAACACGTTTGTAGACAGGGATGTATGTGAGAAGATGGGGGCAGTTTTAGAACCAGTCAAGTTGAAACTTTCCACAATGATGGGAAAAGACTCTGTAGTTCAGAGTGAAAGAGTAAGTGGGCTTAGAGTTAGAGGGTTCACATCACAAATCACTATCAACTTGCCACCCGCATACACCAGGGATTTCATTCCATTAGAACGATCCCACATACCTACCCCAAACACTGCCACAAAGTGGAAACATCTGAATAACATAGCACAAGAAATACCAGAAAGAATGAATTGCGAGGTTGGACTCCTAATAGGCTACGACTGCTCCAGAGCATTAGCTCCACGACATGTCATCACTGGAGATGACTACGAGCCCTATGCCATCAAGACAGATCTGGGCTGGAGCATCGTCGGCGGTTCACCGCGGGTCATAAGGTCAACAGACTAACAGGTCTGTGCCAAGGACAATGTTCTGTCAAGATTCGAGAGGTTCTCAAAATGGCAGACAGCACTGAATGTTGTTGCTCGAATCCAACATCTAGCAAAAAGAGACAAAACAGCAGAGCCCATACAAGTGGAAGACAGAAGAAAGGCAAGTCTTGTGCTCGTCAAGTTGGCACAAAAGCATGCCTTCAAAGAAGAAATGAAAGCTCTGAGTCATGGCGAACGTTCACAAAACCACCAGTTATACCAGCTCAATCCAATCCTGCAAGATGGTGTTCTCAGGGTGGGAGGGCGTCTAAAAAAGGCTTCCTTACCTCTCGACTTGAAGCACCCAGTAACCCTGCTGAGGGATGGTGTGATTACACGTCTGATTCTGGACTACTGCCATACAAAAACTCAACACCAAGGCAGAGGAATGACCCTCAATAAACTGAGAGCAAGTGGATATTGGATTGTCGGTGGGAGCAGCAGATTAGGACAGTAAGGAGTGTGCTAAACTCGGTCCTCTCACAGAGCGCAGGTAGATTAGATGATGCTTCGTTGAGAACCTTTTTCTATGAAGCCATGTCAATCGTGAATAGCCGCCTACTCACAGTCAACAGTATCAATGACCCCAAAAGCATAGAGCCACTTACACCGAACCATTTGATCACCATGAAGTCCTCTGTTCCATTGCCTCTGCCGGGAAAGTTTGTAGTTGAAGATCTGTATGCCAGGAAAAGGTGGCGCAGAGTACAGTATCTAACGGAGCAATTCTGGAGCAGATGGAGGAAGGAATATCTTGCAAATATCACTCTCAGACAGCGGCGGCACTCTCCCAAGACGGAATCTGAAGATAGGAGATGTTGTCATTGTCAAAGAAAAGGAGACCCACTGTAATGAATGGAAACTCGGAAGAGTGCTTAATGTTCACAGAGATGATGATGGACTGGTACGGAAAGCCAAAATCCAAATAGGAGATAGAAATCGAGGGAAAGAAGGTCAAAGGCTCATAAGTCCTTCCACTCTTGAGCGTCCCATACACAAGTTAGTGGTACTTGTAGAAACCAACTAAATACTACCTGTGAATAGATCTTACCTGTAAAAGAGAGTAAAGTACAGTTAATATCTTGAGAGGAGTTGTTTAAAACATCAAGTTGGTTCTTGAAATTACCAGATTTGCTCAATACTTACATCCCAAATCGCAGTAATTTGGTGGGAGTGTAGCTGTCTCAAAAGTAGAGACTTGGTTTGTTATAGTTTCATTATTTCATAAACAATTTCATGTGATAAATATGTGATTAAGAACATAAATACAGGTTAAAAATCTTAATAGTTAAAACAAGTGACTTTTACTTTGAAAGTTTGTTATGATCACATGATTGCTGTACGTAGTTGCACCTACAACTACTGCATTATGGGAAAGAGAAACCTACCGCTGTGCTGAGACGCCATGCAAAGTTCCAAATATTCATTCTACACATGGTCTGAGAGGCGCACACGGTAACTATTTCACATTCTGTATTATTTTATGTATCCTGTCATATCTTTATGTTTGTTGATCTTGTGTGTAATTGATTCTCTATATCGTTGTATGTTACGTTGTACAATGATGGAACCTAGCCATGTGCAGCCATGATAGTAATTGTCGTTCTGTTCTTGTTCTTGACTTTAGTTTTCACGGTGTCTGAGGAGGCGAATGGGAGAGTAATAAACACTGGACATCAGTATGAATCGTGGCCTTTTATTAAAGTAAATTGGACCTGTATAGCTACATGGTCGTAAACAGCTCACCGATGCCATCGTCGCTGTCATATGACTGATGTTTAGTCACCGTGTGTAATAGCCATAGCGCCTCCGCTTTCAATGTTGGCGTAGATCCAAATGCTGTCCGAAGGCCGCTAACTGGAGGAGCTGCAGAATGCGTCGTGTTGGGGGCGGATTTTGAAGCTCCCGCTCCTGATGTACGAAAACATTGGTTGATAGCGGGCTGCTGCGCTTTAATGGCCGCTTTGTTTCTCTGACTTCGCATGCGATTGTAATGATTTTATACCCAACGTCCCAAGTTGCAGAGTTCTTTTACATAAGTTGCAGCGGGCTTGAAACTGGTTTTCAGCAGGCTTCAACCACGCACTGAATTCCCTGTACTCTAACCATCTATAATTAAACTTGCACTTACCCATTGTATGCAAAGAACCCTGGGTTTCGTTTTTCTAAGTACACGCTCGCTAAGGCCGTTGTTTCACACTCGCTTTGCTTCGTCCGTTGTCTCTGCCAACTTCAACTACCTGCCTGGCCAGCTAGCGAAGCCCTCATGCTGGGTGTGCTGTGCTCCGATCAATTCTGACCGGGCTGCAGTTGACGTTAGTGGTTATTGGTTCCATGCTCGTTCCGTTTCGTAGTTTTGTTACAGCGTAATCAAAACATTTCTTAAAATAAAAGTGAGACTGAACTTTGTAACTTTATAAAAGTAACGTTAGTCAATTTTTATTTAAGACCTGTCAAAATCGTATTTAAGACTTAAAAGACAATTTAAGGCCTAAAATTGAGATTTTGCGATTTTAGACTTTTTTAGTCTCCGCGGATACCATGTCATCTGGACACAACGTTTATTGAGATAAACGTTTCATTATTCATCTAAATGACCTCTTCAGTCTCTACTGACTGCAGGTATACCCACCCTTATAAACAATGTATAAGAATTGATAGGAAGGACTACCGGTTTGAACTGGGAGTCAAAGAGGCCATCTATGTGAAGGAACGACCATCCCTGGACCCGGATGGGAGGGTGGTTGTTATGCCACTGTATTGTTTATAAGGGTGGGGATACCTGCGGTCAGTTGAGACTGAAGAGGTCACTTTGAACGTTTCTCTCACTAAACGCTGTGTCCAGATGAACTGATTCAGCTTTCTGTGATTTCCTCACCTGGAGCATGCTGACAACAAACAACAAACTGTGTGTACGCACAAACCTGGGATTGACCTGAATGAACTGGTTCAACTTTCGACGCCATTGTTATCTGCATTGTCTGACAGCGATTCAACGGGTCAGGTACGTTTGAGTGTGATGGTTCAACACTAATCTGGTCATCAGCTGTCTTTAACTAGCACCAGAAGACATTTTAAATTTTTATTTTCTAACTTTCACTACTGATTTTTGCTACATAACCTTACCATTTTGATAAGAAAACATATTTAACTGATAAACCAGAGTTGCTTGAACATCACATCATATATATGAACCCAAAACACGTCTTGTTGGTAAAGAACGACAGCTATATGTATGAGATTTCAGAAGGGCTGTACTCATTTATAGTGTACTGTACTGTGTAATGTACTTCAGCAGTTACTGTGCTCTGGAGATCTTTTGCTCGTCTAAGGGGACAAAAATTGGAAATATAAAGGTTTCCAAAACACAGCCAGTGCTGAAGGGCAATTACCTGACGCCAAACGTGTCTTTCCTACATTCTGAAAAAAAGTCTAAAAGTCCAAAACGATGCACAATTGCTATCAGTCTTCTCAAGACCAATTTGTATTTATGTTAAGTGTGCATGCAAAATGTCTGTTTAAATACAACACATGGTGAAATTATGTATTTGTAGTACTTTCAGCATGTTTTAATGATACGATATAAACCGTTATAATCTTGGTCATTTTAATTGATATGAAATCTCCCTACCGTCCCATCTCTAAAATCAATACACCTCCTCATGGGGTGCTCATACCATCTGTCAGAAAACTCAAACTACCCTGTAACAGATGTATGGTCATTACACACATTTTATCACAAACTCTCTCCGCTTGTCTCTAATTGACATGTTTGGTGTAGTTTTTGGGAAATTTTGTTGCAAAAAGATCAGGGAATTATTAATTTCAATTTTATCAGGAACTTAAAAATAGAGCTCAGGGATTTGCTGCCACTCATTTGCAATATTGTGCCTGGAGTCCACAACATTTCAACTAGGCCTTTTATTTTCATTGTGCGCCATTGTCACGTCTGGCCCAGCGAGACAGTTTACTGTGCTAACTGGTTCACTTCATTTCTAGTAGCACAGTTCTACAAGGACTGACAGTAGAAACAAACCGCATGCCTCCTCCTACTGACAACTAGGCCATGTATCATCATCTGAAGCTGCCATACCACAGCTGCTGCAAGTCACATAAGACAATTCAAACTGCTTTGCTTTTGCACATTTTTATTAAAGGGTTACAAAAATTAAGCATAGCTTGTTTTAGGTTATATAATTTTACTTTCAACTTCCTAGAATAAGAAAAATCTGAAAGGGTCTACAATACCACCTTGCCAAGTCAATTTGCATCAGGGGTTCAAACTCTAGTTCAAGAGGGCCTAAAATTAGGCATGGTATCCTCTACTAGTTCACCCTCACACATTACAAAATACTCCCTTTATTAAAAAAAAACACAATTCCTTTTTTTTTAAAGATTTTTTTTTTGGCATTTTCTGACTTTATTGGATAATGATAGAAGAGAGACACGGGAAAGGCAGGGGAGAGAGAGGGGACGATATGCAGCAAAGGGCCTGAGCCGGATTCACACTCAGGCTGCTGTGGTAAGGACTCAGCTTGATGTGGTACTACTCTACCAGGTGAGCCACTGGGGTGCCCAAAACAACCTAACATTAATCAAAGATATAACCATTTACAATCTGAATACACAAATCCTAAAATATGCTTAACTTTTGATTCAGAATCAGACACCTTGCCATGAATTGTTATCTCAATAGTCCACATCCATGCATAATCATTTGAGTAAGTGATCATGTATGGATGTGGACTACTGCACAAAAGAACTGGGAACCATTCAGGAAAGTCATCCGTTTGCACAAATCAAAGTAAAAGCTTTAATTACAAGGGGCATTTGGACACCTTATAAAAGGTCAATTTGCAATTTCAAGTACTCTACTGTCCAGAAAAAAACATGTAAATTGTTGTTAATGCCAAAAATAATCTTCGACATATACAACATAAACCTCCAAAAGCTATGTTTTAAACCAGACAAAGGTCTCTGGCCACAGTAATACTTAGTACAGCACTCAGACTAATACTTGTTTATCCAGGGGAAATACAAGATTTCCAGAACTGACACTCTGCTTGGCCTTATTAGGAGTGAGTAGGTGGACCAGAACCTCAATGCACATGCACTGTCACAGTGGCTGAGAACCACAGCCCTGTTTAACCTAACCTTGGATATTGGCGAGTACACGTCCAACTCTACAGTTTTCAGAGTGGGTTAAGAATCACAAAAGAGCAAAAAAACAACAGACAACTGACATCATTTGGAATATGGGGGGAAGATAGGTTGAAAGCAGGTGAGGTACATGAAATAAAATAAAATAAAATAAACATGTCTTCAAGGCTGACCTCACTTTTTCTGTTTAGGAGGAGGTCTGTGGAAGACAGCAGGAGACAAGGAAAATGTGTTAAACTGAGTTATATAAATGCATAAATGCAAGTAAACATAAATTACACCACTGTATAAACCTCCCTCTCGTACTCGCATATATACCTAGCTAGCATATAGCCTTCACCTCATGTGTCACAATGACACCAGTTTCTAAATAAGACTGAGAAGACAGACAACATTTATAAGCCATCTTCCTCATGTTCTTGTGAATGTTAAAGTTCATGTACCTGTAGATTCCTACCACTACAGCATGGTCTCTCTCATAGGGCTCCAGTGTGAGCTGTTCCTGTGGTTTCATGTTTTCTGAGCTCATCTTCTTCACTTCTGAAGCAAACACTGCCTCTGGAGCTGCTGTGGAGTCTATACAGTTAGCCTAAAAGAAAGATTTGGAAATAAAAGAATATCGACATCTTTCGAAATACTTCAAAGGTGGGGACCACATTTTATTGAAAGCATTGACAATTAAAAGACATGTTTACATTGAAATAAATATACCTATACAAGTAGTTATGTCTCTCGTTGTATTGGTTTGCCCTCTTATGGACATAATGCGCAAAAATATATTCGAATGGGTTCCAACCTATGTGTGTTTTTAGAAGGAATAATCGAAAATCATTTTTGGCCAATTTTGACAGCCCTAACCCAAGTACACATGAAACGTACTCAAGACCACCTTTTCAAGTGGACCTGGATCAATGAACTATGCCCGGTTACAGGTACACAGTGTTCACACTTATCAAACGAACTGACTTTAGGGTCAAGTGTACTCGGATTAGGGCCCAGGTCCTAAGTGTGAAACCACTCTTAGTGCTGCCAGTGCCTGTCAGTGCTGATAGGTGTGCTGGTACATCTACATCAAACTGAGCTGTTGTTAATGTTATTAGTGGTAGCTGTGTTGACATCTGGGTAGACATTACTAGCCGATGTTTGTTTTGCCATAGCCCGCAATAGCTAACCGGTTTACTTCTGCCATCCATCAACATCTATAGATGGCAAATGAACTACATGGCTGAGATGTTCATTTCCTAATTTCTACCATTAACAGACTAAAGTGCAATGTGGACTGATATATACAACAATGCACAACAGTTCTCTTTGCCGAAGAGCGATTTCTCCATTAAAGTGAATGACACTGACTGAGGCGGGTAGTTTTAAAACACTACATAGACCACCAGCACTTACAGAATGTGCAGATTGATTGCAATAAAAGTTCCTTTTCAGGTTTTTCACCTTCCATAATTTGCCATATATGATTGTGACTAATGAGATACTTTCCAAGAGACAACTTTCGCAGGAAATGTCAGAAAAAAAAAGTCAAATTAATGTTCTTTCAAGACCGAGTATCAATATACACGGATATAAATGAAGCGTCAAGGCCCATTCTGATTCTTCTTCTTCCAGCTGCTGCTGTTAGGGGTCGCCACAGCAGATCATCCGTTTCCATTTCTTCCTGTCCTCTGCATCTGCCTCTGTCACACCAGCCACCTGCATGTCCTCTCTCATCACATCCATAAACCTCCTCTTTGGCCTCCCTATTTTCCTCTTCCTGGCAGCTCCATATTCAGCATCCTTCTCCCATATACCCAGCATCTCTCCTCCACATATGTCCAAACCATTTCTAGCTCACCTCTCTTGCTTTGTCTCCAAACTGTCCAACCTGAGCTGTCCCTCTAATATAATTGTTCCTAATCCTTTCCAACTTCGTCACTTTCAAGAAAAATTGTGGCATCTTCAACTCTGCTACCTCCAGATCCGCCTCCTGTCTTTTCGTCAGTACCACCATCTCTAAACAATACAACATACACTGCTCAAAAAAATAAAGGGAACACATAAGCAATGCAATGTAGCTCCAAGTCAATCACACTTTTGAGATATCAACCTGTCCAGTTAGGAAGCAACACTGATTTGTGAATCAATTTCACCGGTTGGTAAATTGTCTAATTTCCACCTGGTGGAAATTAGACAATTTGCAAGACAACCCCTATAAAAGGAATGGATTTGCAGGTGGTGGCCACAGACCATTTGCCTGTCCTCATCTTTTCTGGCCGATCTTTGGTTAGTTTTTCATTTTGCTAGTGCCCTCACCACTAGAGGTGGCATGAGGCGGTATCTGCAACCTACAGAAGTTGCTCAGGTAGTGCAGCTCATCCAGGATGGCACATCAATGCGTGCTGTGGCAAGAAGATTTGATGTGTCTCCCAGCACAGTGTCCAGAGCATGGAGGAGGTACCAGGAGACAGGCCAGTACACCAGGAGACGTGGAGGGGGCCGCAGGAGGACAACAACCCCGCAGCAGGACTGCTATCTGGTCCTTTGTGCAAGGAGGAACAGGAGGAGCACTGCCGGAGCCCTACAAAACGACCTTCAACAGGCCACTAATCTGCAGGTTTCTGCTCAAACAGTGAGAAACAGAATGCATGAGGATGGTATGAGGGCCCGACGTCCACAATTGGGGCCTGTGCTCACAGCCCAACACCGTGCAGCCCAATTGACCTTTGCCAGAGAACATCTTGGTTGGCAGATTCGCCATTGGCGCCCTGTGCTCTTCACAGATGAGAGCAGGTTCACACTGAACACATGTGACAGACGTGAGAGAGTCTGGAGACGCTGTGGAGAACGTTCTGCTGCCTGCAACATCCTCCAGCATGACCGGTTTGGCGGTGGGTCAGTGATGGTCTGGGAAGGCATATCCTTGGAGGGCCGCACAGACCTCTACGTGCTAGCCAGAGGTACCATGACTGCCATTAGGTACCGGGATGAGATCCTCAGACCCATTGTCAGACCATATGCTGGTGCAGTGGGCCCTGGGTTCCTGCTCATGCATGACAATGCTCGTCCTCATGTGGCCAGTGTGTGTCAGCAGTTCCTGTATGTCGAGGGCATTGATGCTATGGACTGACCTGCACGTTCCCCAGACCTGAATCCAATCGAGCACCTCTGGGACATCATGTCTCGTACCATCCGCCAACGCCATGTCGCACCACAGACTGTCCAGGAGTTGACCGATGCCCTGATCCAGGTCTGGGAGGAGATCCCTCAGGAGACCATCCGTCGTCTCATCAGGAGCATGCCCAGACGTTGTAGGGAGTGCATACAGGCACGTGGAGGCCACACACACTACTGAGCCTCATTTTGAATCGCCTTGAAGAATTTCCACAGAAGTTGGATCAGCCTATGTTGTCATTTTCCACTTTGATTTTGAGTATGATTCTGAATCCAGACCTTAATGGGCTAATGATTTTGATTTCCATTGATCATTTTTAGGTTATTTTGCTCTAAACACATTCCTCTGTCTAATATATAAAGATTTTCAGCTAAAATATTTCATTCATCGAGGTCTATATTGTGTTTTTAGGTGTTCCCTTTATTTTTTTGAGCAGTGTAGTTGGTCTCTCTACCGTCTTGTAAATCTTCCCTTTAACCCTTGCTGGTACCCTTCCGTTGCAAATCGCTCCTGACACTCTTCTCCACCCACTCCACCCGGCCTGCACCCTCTTCTTCACCTCTTTTCTGCACTCCCCATTACTTTGGACAGTTGACCCCAAGTATTTAAACTCATATGCCTTCATCACCTCCACTCCTTGCATCTTGACCATTCCAGTGTCCTCCCTCTCATTCATGCATAGGTACTCCGTCTTGCTCCTACTGACTTTCATTCTTCTTCTCTCCAGTGCATACCTCCACCTCTCCAGGCTTTCCTGAACCTGCACCCTACTCTCGCTACAGATCACAATGTCATCCGCGAACATCATCGTCCATGGAGACTCCTGCCTGATGTTGTCCGTCAACCTGTCCATCACCCTTGCAAACAAGAAAAGACTCAGAGCCGATCCTTGATGTAATCCCACCTCCACCTTTAACCCATCTGTCATTCCAACCGCACATCTCATCATTGTCACACTTCCCTCATACATATCCTGCACCACCCCTACATACTTCTCTGCAACCCCCGACTTGCTCGTACAATACCACACCTCCTCTCTCGGCACCCTGTCGTATGCTTTCTCTAAATCTACAAAGACACAATGTAACTTCTTCTGGCCTTCTCTATACTTCTCAATCAACATTCTCAAAGCAAACATCGCATCTGTGGTGCTCTTTCATGGCATGAAACCATATTGCTGCTCGCTAATCGTCACCTCTCCTCTTAACCTAGCTTCTATTACTCTTTCCCATATCTTCATGATATGGCTGATAAACTTTATACCTCTGTAGTTATTACAGTTCTGCACATCACCCTTGTTCTTGAAAATCGATACCAGTATGCTTCTTCTCCACTTGTCGGGCATCCTCTCACTTTCCAAGATTGTGTTAAACAATCTAGTTAAAAACTCCACTGCCACCTCTTCTAAACCTCTCCATGCCTCCACAGGTATGTCCACCTGGACCTTTCCACTCAAACCTTCTCTCGCTCTCATTTTCTTCATTCATCAGCCCCTCAAAGTACTCCTTCCACCTTCTCAACACACTCTCCTCACTTGTCTGCACATTTCCATCTCTATCCTTCATCACCCTAAGCTGCTACACATCCTTCCCAGCTTGGTCCCTCTGTCTAGCCGGTACAAGTCCTTTTCTCCTTCCTTAGTGTCTAACCTCTCATACAACTCGCCATGCGCTTTGTCCTCTGCTTTCGCCACCTCTCGCTTTGCGCCGTATCTGCTTGTACTTGTCTACTTTCTTCATCTCTCTGACTATCCCACTTCTTCTTTGCCAACCTCTTCCTCTGTATACTTTACTTTACTTCTACTTCCTTATTCCACCACCAAGTCTCCTTGTCTTCCTTCCTCTGTCCTGACGACACACCAAGTTCCTTCCTAGCTGTCTCCCTCACTATTTCTGCAGCGGCTGCCCAGCCATCCAGCAACTCTTCACTACCACCCAGTGCCTGTTTTAACTCCTCCCTGAACGCCACACAACAGTCTTCCTTCTTCAACTTCCACCATTTGATCCTTGGCTCTGCCTTCATGCTCTTCCTCTTCTTGATCTCCAAAGTCATCCTACATACCACCATCTGATGCTGCCTAGCTACGTTCTCCCTTCACGACCTTGCACTCTCCAATACCTTTCAGATTGCACCTCCTACATAAGATATAGTCCACCTGTGTGCACCTTCCTCCACTCTTATACATCACCCTGTGTTCCTCTCTCTTCTTGAAATATGTTTTAACCACAGCCATTTCCACCCTTTTCGCAAAATCCACCATTTGTCCTTTCACATTTCTCTCCTTGATACCATACCTACACATCACCTCCTCATTTGTTCCCTTCACCAACATGTCCATTGAAGTCTGTTTCAATAACCACTCTCTCTCCCTTCGGTACACTCTCCACCACTTCATCCAACTCACTCCAGAATTCTTCTTTCCCTTCCATCTCACACCCAACTTGCGGGGCATATGCGCTGATAACATTCATCAACACATCTTTGATTTCCAGCTTCATACTCATCACTCTCTCCACCTCCAACACACTCATACTCTTCCTTCATGATTATCCCTACCCCCCATCCACACCATGGTAAAGAGTTTGAACCCACCTCTGATGCTGCTGGCCTTCTCTTGCACCTGGTCTCTTGCACACACAGTATACCTACCTTTCTTCTCTCTACCATATCAGTCAGCTCTCTCTCTTTACAAGTCATAGTGCCTACATTCAAAGTTCTAACTTTCACCTCGACACTTCTACCCTTCCTCCTCTCCTGCTGCCTCTGGACATGCCTTCCTCATCTCCCTCTCCCAACAGTAGCATAATTTCCCACAGCATCCTGCTGGCCAACAGTACTGGTGTGGCCGTTGGTAACACAGGCCTCAACTCACCCGGTATGGAAATCTGATTTATGATCTGCATATCTGATTTGGCAAAGGTTTTACACCGAATGCCCTTCCTGACACAAGTCCTTTCCATTTATCCAGGCATGGAACTGGCACTAAGAACACACTATTAAGGCCCATGCTGATTAAGAGATCAAATTATAAATCTTAGATTAGATAATTCACTTTCTATGTGTAGGAAAATCTAATGTCATCTGTGAAGGATAGCTTCCATATAAAATTGCAATTATACCTTTATTGAAATTACAAAGTGTCCACCATTCTTCAGGAAATTGTGAGCATTTAAAGCAACAATCCTCGTCTGGTCAGGTTGGGCAACATCAGCAAAGATGACATCAACCATTCCTAAGAAGAGAGAAGTCTGAGTACAGGCATTGATGGACAAGTAAGTGGGGAAAGTAAAAATAAAAATGCGGTTGTCCTCTGCGCAACCCAAATCTGTTTGTCCTCTTTTCCCTTTGTACCTGTGTTTAACTAAAATACAAAACATGGGCATTGTTTATTAGAAACTTTAAACAATTATTCCTAAACATTATTTTCTTTGTTTCCAAACTTACTTTTTTTGTGGTACTGAACATCATTATGCTGCTTTATGTATTTACTAAAGATTTGTCATTGTTAAATTTGCCCTTTCCTTTTCAATCCATTATTCTGCAGTCTTCATTTGAAATTGTCTATAACACACACGCGCGCACAAGCACATGCACACACACCAACTTTTTTTTCCACGTTGGACTTTTAACAATACCTACCAACCAGCATGCGGTATTTGTGTGGGTGACGGGCATCTTCTATGATGGGAATGATGTTGGTTCGTTTCTTTGCCACATTGAGAAGGTCACGACCTGACCTGTGGGAGAACTCCACGGCATAGACCAGACCATCCTGCCCACAAATTGTACGAAAAAAAAACAACATCAAATTAGAAACAAAAACAAATTATCTACATTTTATAGTGTTTTTATATTCAACATTGACCAGAGAAGGGAAGGAGAGACAAAAATGTGGGTAAAAGACAAACGGGTGTGAAGGAACAAAACCAAACCTATGATGTTTCATGTTGATCCTTACTTTATGTTGGGGTCACAACATAAGTATGTACAATTCTATAACAAGTTCCTGAGAGCGTTATATGATGACAATTCAGCTTAGTTTTTAAAATAATAACTGCACTGATAAGGATTTGCGTGAACTTTGCGTTATTTAGAGCAGATGTATTGCTTGTAGAAATGTTTGTAATAAAAAATTGAGAAAGGGGTAAAAATATGAAGTTTGTTTCGAGGGCTTAAAAATGCCTGTGCCCCACAACTTGGTTTTCAACATGCATTTAAAATAAGAAACAAAATAGGTAAAAATCAAGTACAATGCAAAACAACAAATTTAATAATCAATACATAACAATATGCCACTTTTATTTTGTCATTGTACAGGTTACAATGAAATTTGTTTTCTCTTTTTTTGGATTTTCCCTCCTTTTTTCTCCCCAATCGACTCTGTGCATAACTTCAGTCCACTGACTTCCAGTTTCTACTGTTTGTTGGCGAGCATATTTTTCATGATACCTGGAAGATTTACCATGGAGAAATGTCAACGACATGCACAGACTGGTCGACAAACTTTCACCTGCACCTACCAGCAAAAGGGTGAAAAGTTTCAAGTTGTACATATCAAGTTACGGCCACAATTCCATCCGTCCGTCCGCTCATCCTCATGATGGTGGACGTAACTTAATAGGTACAACTTGAAACTTCACCCATTTGCTGGTAGGTGCAGGTGAAAGGTTGTCAACCATTCTGTGCATGTCGTTGACCTTTATCCATGATAAATCTTGCAGGCATCACGAAAAATATGCCATTGTCAATAGCACGCGCCAACAAACAGGAAACTGGTATGACCGCTGCAGTAGAAACCGGAAGTCAGTGGACTACAGTTATGGACAGAGCTGATTATATCCGGCCAATTACCCCACTCTTCCGAGCCGTCCCGGTCGCTGCTCCACCCACTCTGCTGATCTGGGGGGGGGGGGGGCGACTACCACATGCCTCCTCCGATACATGTGGAGTCGCCAGCCGCTTCCTTTTCACCTGACAGTGAGGAGTTTCACTAGGAGGGCATAGTGTGTGGGAGGATCACGCTATTCCCCCTAGTCCCCCCCCCGAACAGGCGCGCTGACCGACCGGAGGAGGCGTTAGTGCCGCGACCAGGACACATACCCACATCCAGTTTTCCCATCCGCAGACACAGCCAATTGTGTCTGTAGGGACGCCCGACCAAGCCGGAGATAACACGGGAATTCGAACCCACGTTGGTAGGCAATGGAATAGACTGCTACGCTACCCAGACACCCCTGAAATTTGTTCTCTCCATGTAACCCATCCTATTGTATAGGAGCAGTGGGCAGCTGCAGCACCGGGGACCAACTTCAGTTCTTTTTTCCATTGCCTTGGTCAGGGGCACAGACAGGAGTATTAACCCTAGCATGCATGTCTTTTTAATGGTGGGAGGACACCGGAGCACGCGGAGGAAACCCACGCAGACACAGGGAGAACATGCAAACTCCACTCAGAAAGGACCTGAGATGGCCTGAGATTCGAACCCAGGACCTTCTTCCTGTAAGGCAACAGTACTCTCTGTATGATACGGTTAACGTGAATTAATAAGACTGACATCTATAAGCCAAAAATAAATTGTGATGAGTTTTGATTCCTTCACACTAAACACGCTAAACAGTTAACTTGTTTGTCTAAATATTGACGTGTGCCTTAATCTTCTACCTTTAGAACATTGATGCTCTTCTAAACTTGATAAAAAAAAATTTTTTTTAAAAAGAAATCGACTTAAAGACCTTTCCTTTGAGAACCACTGAGGTGTTGTACTTACCGGTCCAACAATGTCAGAAACATGGGAAACAGTGGTCCCAGAAGCAGCTCCTAGGTACATGACCTTAGCCCCAGGTTTTATATGAATCTGGTCCACACCTCCTAATATGGCTGCTGCCAACTTGGAACGGAATGGATTCCATGCCCTGTATTCAATCTTTGTCTCTCCTTCCTAAAGATCAAATGGGTAAAAAAGGAAAGAAAGAACAGTAAAGAGGCTTAAAACTCTGAATTGTTTTGCACAAAATGAGTTTCAAACTCCAAAATATTTTAAAAAAAAATGTTTGTATACTCTCAAACCAGCATCTAACATGCAACAAAGGAGAAAAAAAAAGCCTAGTCACATAATGAGTAAACTGTACTGCTTGCTTGCAGGGCTCCAGAGTGCAACCATTTAGTCACATTTTGCACCTAGTTTTGGTGTCAGTGCGAATAAATTTTAAACCTAGGTGCACTGGTGCAACCTGCAATATAACCGTGTTGTTGTTTTTTTTTAAATCATGTGAAAACCAGTAAGAGGAGAACTTGTGTGTTAATGAGTGGGCTTGGTGTATGTGTGTGTATACACGTGTGAGAGAGAGGAGTTACTGCGAGGCTCACGTGATGTGACCAAAGCAAAGCAACATTGGGGGGGGGGGGGGGATCGCGCACGGGATGTCAGTCGCCACTCAGTAGGACTTGCTCTCGCTGTGGAACAAACAGTGAAATGAACTATTGATTTTTTTTTAAAAAGAAAAGACCCTCCTTCAGACCCTCCTCCTGTTCCACCGACCCAAACTGATGACAGTTCAGACGAGGAAGCAGCAGCTTATGTGAAAAGGCCAGGATGTATTCCTTTCGACATGAATAGCTTGTGCAATATCCATGGCTGCGATTTAGCAAAGAAAAAGGCACCATATACTACATGTATTGTTCTCAGTCTGGGCCACAACTTTTGCGGGGAAAACCAAGTTTGCCAACACCTCGACTGGCACCACTATGTTCAAGCAAGATTTTAAGAAATTTGCTATTAAATACAATGTTTAATTTGTCCCAGAAACTTGAAACAATTCATCTGGACACGTTTATTGGGAGAAACGTTTCATCACTCATCTAAGTGAATTCGTCAGTCTCAACTGACTGCAGCTATCCCCCAACCTTTTAAATAGCACAGTTGCATAACAACCAAACCAACAATCGGTTTCATATGCAAATTACCATGACCATTAACTAGAGTAGTGGTTTTCAAAGTGGGGGCCGCGGCCAGGGGACACCAAGGGGCCTCAGCAAATTGGAGGGAAGATGAGGGAAAATGCTAAAAAAAAAAATTTTTTTTTGAAAAATAAATTGAATTATGTATATTATGATCAAATATATTTCATAACAAAAAATGCTTATAATGGAAAACAGAAATATTCAATATAATGGAAGGATTAAAATTTGAAGTATAAATGTCATTATTATTGCATTAACAAAAGTAAGGACATATATTCAGGAGTTTTTTTTCTTCTTCTTTTTAACATTTGCTGTACTATTGTCAATGGGTTTTTAAAGACATCTTGCAAAAAGGGGGGGCCCGGCCAGAAGCTAATGCTATTTGGGGGGCCTTGGCATGGAAAAGTTTGGGAACCCCTGAACTAGAGTAGCGGTGGCTAACCATGTGCCATGGAGAGCCATGTGTATGCAGGTTTTCATTTCAACCCGATTCCACACCAGGTGATTTCACTGATACATTCTTCCTCTTTGGTTGAAGGTTGCTAATCAGTGAAATCACCTGGTGTGGAGTCCAGCTGGAATAAAAACCTGCATACACATGGCCATGTGTACTATTCACAGAGGATTGAGGAATAGTTGCAATCACAGCATTGTAACAGATGTACTCTTAGACACCCCCCCCCCCCCCCCAGTTCAGGGATGGTCGTTCCCTCTTCATATAGATGGCGTCTTTGACTCCTCGTTCAAACCATTGTTCCTCCCTATCAAGAATGTGCACATCCTCATCCCTGAAATAGTGGCCACTGACCCGTAGATGGGTGTAGACTGTGAAGTCCTGGCCTGACATGTTAGCTCTCCTGTGTTGTGCCATCCTCTTGGCCAGCATCTGTTTGGTTTCTCCAATGTACAAGTCCCAACAATCCTCCAGGCACTTAACAGTGTAAACTATATTGCTCTGTTTGTGGCGAGGGACCCGATCCTTGGGGTGGACCAGTTTCTGGCACAGCGTGATTTGGGGTTTGAAAGCAACTGAGACACGATGTTTGGAAAATACACGTCTCGACTGTTACAACAACTCCCGCCACATATGGAATCACCACTCGTTTACACTTAGACAGCTGCTGTCCTTCTCCCCTCTTCGATTGGCTGGTGCACTGTTTGGGCGTCTTCCTGGCTTTGACAAACGCCCAGTTGGGATGACCACACAACCTGGGCCTGTTTAATGTGGGATTTCTCCTCTTCCCCAGCTGCTGACAGTGGAGACGGTGTCAGTTCGGTGGTACAGCGTCCTGACGACTCCTAGTTTGTGCTCCAGTGGATGATGAGAGTCAAACCTTAAGTACTGATCAGTATGTGTTGGTTTACAGTAAAAACATTAACACTCAAATTTCCCCATCACCAATTGCAATTTCACAGTCTAAGAAGGCTAACCTGTCATTTTTTACGTCCTTCCTGGTGAACTTGATGTGGTTGTCCACCGTTTATGAATGAATGAATGATGGTTTATTTCGAACAAGTAAATCAGCAGGATATAACAAAGATAAGCCATTGCCAATAACCTGAAGTGATCAGCAAATCCCCACATCAAACTCAGCCAACAAATCTCCATATGCATCAGACTATTTGTTACATGTTCGAAAAAGAGTTGAAGGAAGTATACACTCTCATTCCCTGCCAGCCACTCTCCCCTCCCCACTGAACCCCCAGTCGCACTCAGGATCTGTGTTGAAAACGTGCACCAGCTCTTCCAGAGACAGAAAACCAGGAAGGCACCGGGCCCGGATGGCGTGTCACCCTCCTGTCTTAAAATCTGTGCTGATCAGCTGGACCCCATTTTCACACTGATCTTTAACAGATCACTGGAGCTGTGTGAAGTCCCCTCCTGCTTCAAGAGCTCCACTATCATCTCGGTCACCAAGAAACCCCGGGGGTATCACAGGATTAAATTACTACAAGCACATTGCCCTAACGTCTGTGGTCATGACATCCTGGTGTTGGCCCACCTGAAGGAAATCACAGGCCCCCAGTCAACATGGGATTGCACTACATCTTCCAACACCTCGACTCCCCAGCGACATAGGCAAGGGTCCTGTTTGTGGACTTCAGCTCAGCGTTCAACACCATCGTCCCAGATATCCTCCACTTCAAACTCACCTGGCTCACTGTACAAGTCCTCATCTACCGGTAGATTAAAAACTTCCTGACAGACAGGAGACAGCTGGTGAGGCTGGGGAAAATCACATTCAGCACCCGGACAATCAGCACTGGTGCCCCCCAGGGAAGTGTGCTCTCCCCTCTACACAAATGGCTGCACCTCAGGTGACCCGTCTGTTAAACTCCTGAAGTTTGCAGACAACACAACCCCCATTGGCCTTATCTGGGATGGTGATGAGTCTGCATATAGATGGGAGGTTGATCAGCTGGCCCTTTGGTGCAGCGATAACAACCTGGAGCTGAAAATGTTCAAAACAGTAAAGATGACAGTGGACTTCAGAAGGAGTCCCCCAACACTGCCCCCTTCACTATACTCAACAGCACGTTGTCTATGGTGAAAACCTACAGATTTCTGGGTTCCACAATCTCTCAGGACCTAAGGTGGGCCTCCAACATAAACACAATCATCAAAAAGGCCCAGCAGAGGATGCACTTTCTCTGCCAACTCAAGAAATTCAACCTGCCTCGGGGAACTGTCGATTCAGTTCTACACTGCAATAATCCAGTCTGTCTTCTGCACATCCATCAGTGTCTGGTTTGCTTCAACCACCAAACAGGACAGGGACAGACTACAATGGACAGTTAAGTCCGCAGAGAAAATCATTGGTGACTGCCCTCCATTCAGAACTTATACACCTCCAGACTCAGGAAATGGGCAGGCAACATAACTGCAGACCTATCACACCTTAGTCACAACCTGTTCCAACTCCTCCCCTCTGGTAGGTGCTACAGAGCACTGTACCCCAACCAGATATAAAAAGTTTCTTTCCACCGGGTGGCCATTCAAAGAAACGCTTAACACTGTCAAATAAATCCAACCATTTTGTATATACTGTACTGTACATTGTACGTATACTGGTATGCTCTGTCATGTCCCATCTACAGTGCCTTGCAAAAGTATTCAACCCCCTCGACAGTCATCACTAATTTCTGGATTATAAAAGATACTCGCACATCTGTTCCTGAACAATATTATTTTTGTGAACCCATAAGCTCTAACAGCATGTTCTCAATGCCAAAATACGTTATGTGTTGCTGACTTTTTATAAATAAATTAAAAACTAAAGCATAGTGCTTGCATATGTATTCAACCCCTTGTGCTCTGAAAGCTCCAAGTTTACACAAATGAAAAATTATTCCTAAAACAAACTCAGGTAAACACAAATGGACATAATTAGTGTGCACCTGCAAGATATTAAAGCAATGGTCTCGTTTATGGGTATAAAAAGCACTCGGTGTAAAGTTCATTAGCCGGGTATTAACTCCATCAGAAAATGAAGACAAAGGAGCATAATAATGAAGTTACAGACAAAGTGATTAAAATACAGAAGGCAGGAAATGGATACAAAACAATATCCAAGTGTTTGGATGCCCCACCGAACACTGTTGGATCCATTGTCAGAAAGTGGAAGCCGTATTACACCACCCACACGCTTTGCAGGACAGGCCGTCCCTCAAAGCTAAGTGTCCGAGCAAGATGTGGGCTGGTGAGAAAAGCCACAGATGATCCTGCAATCATTTTGAAGGAGCCCTTGAGGTCGGTGGCTGAAACTGGAGTAAATGTGCATGAGTCAAACACATCACGGGCTCTCCATAAATCTGGCCTGTATGGGCGGGGGGCAAGAAAGAAGCCGTTGCTCAAAACTATGCATATAAAAGCACGCTTGGAGCTTACTACCAAGCATGAGAGAGACCCAGTTAGGATGCGGGTCAAGGTTTTGTGGTCAGATGAGACGAAAGTTGAGCTTTTTGGCCAAAACTCAAAGCGTTATGTGTGGCGCAAACCTAACACTACTCATGTCCAAAAAAACACCCTCCCTACAGAGAAGCACGGCGGTGGCAGCATAATGCTATGGGGTTGCTTTACATCTGCAGGCACTGGGAACCTTGTTCAAATTGAAGGAAGAATGGGTGGAGTTAAAATACTGGGAAATATTGAAAGAAACCCTGTTGCAGTCTGCCATAAAACTGAAGCTTGGGAGAAGGTTCACCTTCAAGCAGGACAATGATCCTAAGCACAAGGCTAAAGCAACAATGGTATGGCTCAGCAACAAAAAGGTGAACATTTTGGAGTGGCCAAGTCAAAGTCCGGACCTCAAACCCATTGAAAATCTGTGGCACAGACTGAAAATTGCAGTCAAGAGGCGCCATTCCACCAACCTGCAAGACCTGTACAAATTCTGCCAAGAAGAATGGGCAAAAATTACTCCAGAAGAATGTGCAAAGCTTGTACATATTTACCCCAAGAGAATCATGGCTGTTATTGTAGCAAAAGGGTAATCTACAAAGTATTGATATGTGGGGGTTGAATACTTGTACAAGCACTATATTTTTGTTTTTTTTTTAAAGTCAGTGTAAGATAACTTGTTTTGGCTTTGGGAACATGTTGTTAGAACTTTTGGGTTCACAAAAATATATTGCTCAGGAACAGATGTGTGGGCATCTTTTATAATCCAGAAATTAGTGATGACTGTCAAGGGGCTGAATACTTTTGCAAGGCACTGTACCATGTATGGAAGTAATCTGCTAACATCTATTTCATCATCTGATATATTCTCTGCACCATTGCACTTTATCTCCTCTTATTTCACCTGTATAAGTCAATCCTTGTGTATATACGTATCTGAAGATTGTTGCGTTGTCGTATTGTTATCCTAAGTACACTAAGACAGCCACGAAACCAGAGTCAAATTCCATGTATTTGGAAACTTACATGGCCAATAAACATGATTCTGAGTCCATCCATTTGTGGGTGGTACAATGATGTCGAGTCGTTTCATGAGATTTTTTAGTGAAGTTGGTACCTTGATCAGTAATAATTTCATCAGGAAGACAAATTCTTCAGAAGAGACTGAGAAAACAATGGATTACTTTTTGAGTTTTGATGCTTCTGAGTGGAAAAAGCCTGAGGGGAGCGGGTTGCATAATCGCAGACAACCAGAATGTATTTATGACCAGAGCTACTTTTCTCAAATGGGCCTACGATGTCCATTGCAGTTCTATGGAAAAGGACATCAATAACTGAAATGATGGATGAGTTAAGTGACAAGGGCTTAATGGTCACAGACAAAATACTGCAACCTGCTCATATACACTTATTTTGCAAGGGTGTGCCAGGAAACCACCAGATGACAGCACCATCACTGTAAACAGCAGCAGCTTCCCTATGGCAATATAAAGTACAGCATTTCAACATCTGATATCTAAATAAAGGTGTCATTACCTTTTGAAGCTTTTTTTATCTGAACAACTAATGTAGTTGAAGCTCAAATGAGAGTGCTGTCCACTGGAGTGAGAAATCCATGACAGGTTTTCTGTGCTTTTCCTTGCATTTACTGGTGTAATGTAAATTATAAACAAGTTATAAGCTCAATTCAAATACGGTAATAGACTTGACTTTTGTTCTTCCTTCCCCCTCTCTCCGTCTTAACACTAGAATGACTGGGATTTCACTTCTACCTAAAACGACAGTTAACCTCTGTTCTATCAAGATAAATACCCAGTTGAGATATTAATGCATTACATATATTAGTATGTCTGGTAGGAAAGAACTGACACCAAAATGAACATTTTAACAACTATAACCCTATTTTTAAACAATTTAAACTTCAGAGACATGGTTGAACTTAGATAGCAAAATTGAAAAAGTGAAAATATTACCTGAAAAACAAAATGGAAAACACATATTGGTAATCTAACAAACGTAACAAGGAGTATAAAACATGAAATGTAAAAAAAGAACTGCAAATAACCATTGAAACAGTCCCAAACAACGACCAGAACTTAAAAACTACTTGAATGACCGTGGGCGGTCATTTTGACTGCCACGGTTTTTAAACTCTATATTCTGTCAAGATAAATACCCAATTGTGGTATTAATGCATTACATATGTTAGTATGTCTGATAAGAAACTAACTGACACCAATATTAACATTTTAATAACTTTAATACTATTTTTCAAACAATTTAAAATGGCCGCTGTCCAACGCCTGTAAATACCGCAATGCCTAGCTGGTAGTCATGGTGCGTCTGAAACGGCGTCTGTACCCAGACATGTTGGCAATAATCAAAAAAATCAAGTTTAGACTATTACTCTGCACTGGAGAACGCTAGTGTGTTTCTAAGACACAGCAATGAACTTCACAAAGGAAATGATGCGACCAACACGTCGTAAATAGTGATATGACGCACACGCAAATTACAAGTGGCCATTTTGACCACTCATGGTAATTTTAGGTAGACCTTATAACTTTTTTTTGTGCAATTGACCTAAAACTCATTTTAAATGCAAATGCAATTTTAGGGGCACTCACCGAAGTGGCAGGTCTGTATCCCCCCCACCAAGTTATTAAACTTTGAAAAACCAAAACAGTCAAAATGACGGCCTTGGCCGTTCTAGTGTTAATCTTGTCTCATCATTATAAAAGTAGAGGGGGATACCAATGAACACAAGAACATCCACAGAAAACTAGTCATGAATTTCTCAATCTAGAGGACAGCACTCACATTTGAACGATAACTACTGAAAAACAAAAAGTTAGAAAGTATGACCGTTTCCGTCTTATAATTGTTCATTGTTCAAATAAGAGTTGCAGGTGACAGCACATTTTTCTTTGTCCAGCATGTCCTGTGTGGAGGAATGTTACTTGCCACACTGAAGCTGCGATTAAGGGGTTTAGGGTAAAAGATCAATCACACTGATGCTGAGTTTGTTTGTCCACATTTTTAGCAGAACTGATAATCCCATCTAGAAACTTTATTGCTACTCATAAAAGCAATTCTCATCTCTTCATAGACCATGTTTTATATACTATCAATTAGGAACTTGCCTCCACACTAATCCTCTTCTCTCCATAGACAGAATCTCCCATAACCATGTTCTTGGTCACAAGGGCATCCTCTTTGCCTCTGCAGATAAACACACCTGATGAGAGAAACAAACAAAAGATGGGTCAATGCCATGTGAATTTAATAGTTTTCCTGACTTTATGAATTTGAATCGCACCTTTTGGCCTTAAGTAGAATCATTACTTGTTAAAAACAACCACCAATCTAGAAGTGTTTTTTTTAAATATGGATTTAAAATAGCCAACTTATCTCTCCACTACCAAACTTGAAAGGCTCCCCTTTTCAACTTACCTGAGTTTAAAGCCCCTAAAAATTTGGTTGCAACTATTAGCAGCCCAACTAGTGGATGTTCACACGATGTACTATGTCACCCTACCAATGCTTACACTACATACATTTTGTTATGCACGTTAGTGCTGTCCCAGCACCTGGGTAATGAGATTGGCTGGCAGACATAAACTGGCAGTTGGCCATGCCCGGAAAACCTCCAAAGGCATCCTAATCGGATGCCCAAACCACCTCAACTGGCTCCTTTCAACACGAAGGAGCAGCGGCTCTACTCCGAGCTCCCTCCGGATGTCTGAGCTCAGACACCCAACGGCGGAAACTCATTTCAGCCACTTGTATCCGCGATCTCACCCTTTCGGTCACTACCCAAAACTCATGACTATAGGTGAGGGTTGGAACGAAGATTGACTGGTAAATTGAGAGTTTTGCCTTCCGGCTCCACTCCCTCTTCACCACAACAGTCCGGTACAACGTCCGCATTATTGCTGAGGCTGCACCAATCCGCCTGTCAATCTCCCGCTCCATCCTACCCTCACTCGTGAACAAGACCCCAAGATACCTGAACATGAACCAGACATGTTGGCAATAATCAAAAATTAAGTTTAGACTATTAGACTACTATTGCACTGGAGAATGCTAGTGTATTTCTAGGACAGAGCAATGAACTTCGCGAAGGAAATGATGCGACCAAAACACGTCATAAATAGTGACATGACATGCACGATCACGCACAAATTATGAGCCGTCTTTTAGACGGCTAATGGTTGTTCTAGGTAGATCTTATCAACTTTTTTTGTGTGCAATTGATCTAAAACCAATTTTAATGCAAATATATGCAATTTTAGGAGCATTCAGTGAGAGGCAGGTTTATATCTTTTTTTTCTCACAAATTCTCATTAAACTTTGAAAATCCAAAACGATCAAAATGACCATCTTGGTCGTTCTAGTGTTTGAGGAGGGTCTTGTAAATTTTCCAGAGAGAATTCAAGAATATAAAGGGGATAGTGTGTTATTTTCTCTCCCATCTTCCCTACTTAATTCAAAATCCTTTATAATGCCATATGACCCCCATAACTGGAGATAACCTGATGTTTAAACTGACTGATGCTGTGAGATATAGGGAATGATAAGGCTTTAGCTGACCAATGGTCAGTTCTTTCTTTGCCTAAGGAAAAGGGAATATAAGGGAGATGAAATCTTCATGCATGCTCAATAATCCAGGTAAGGAAATCACAGAAAGTTGAATCAGTTCATCTGGACATGTTTATTGAGAGAAACATTTCATCACTCATTTAAGTGACCTCTTCAGTCTCAACTGACACAAGTCAGTTTCATATGCAAATTGCCGTGAGCATTAATTGGAGTTACAATGGCCATGTGTACTATTCACACAGACAATTGGGAAATAGTTGCAATCACAGCATTCTAAGATGGTGACAGATGTACTCTTAGCCCCCTCCCTCTTCACATAAATGGCCTCTTTGACTCCACATTCAAACCAGTGTTCCTCCCCATCAAGGATGTGCACATCTTCATCCTTCAGTCAGTTTTGACTGAAGAGATCACTTAGAAGAGTGATGAAATGTTTCTCTCAAACGTTGTGACCAGATGAACTGATTCAACTTTCTGTGATAAGGGAGGTAACTATTTTGTTCAGTGAGAATGACGCAAGTTCACTGCTTGTATTCTCTTATTGCATGCAATACAACTTGTGTCTTTTATCATCAACCACCAGTGGCTTTTGTAATTATTTCTGAGTCTTAAGTGTCTGCATGCAATTTCCACAACACATTCCTCTGCATTTCAGATTTTTTTTCTCCTGTCTGTTATTACCCTCCATTATATAACCTTTTTTCATTTTATTGATATTCAAAAATGTATCGACGTTTGAAGGTGCACCATGTACAATCACCCCGACTCTCCACCAACTCCTTTCAGCACGTTCTGTTGCAAGTACCACACCGTGCTTTGATTTTTTTTCCCCTAAATTTTGAAGAAATAATGCAGCGTTTGAGTTTTGCAAAGATCTTTTTGCACAACACAAAAAGCTGGCGGTGGCTCCCTCTCTGACTTTGCAAAACAAAATGGAATCGGAATGGGCTCTGCACACCACACAACCGCACACTGACATCTATTATTCTGCTGCCATTCTTTGGGGAACAGTCACTAACAATAAAAAAAAAGAACAGTTCTCACTCAGTATGACTCTTGTTCCCTTTGTTCATACCAAAGAGCAGTTTAAAAGACCCAAATCCATCTAACGACACAACACTGGCACATTCAGTAAATTACCTTCATGTCTGTGTGGCTCCACCAAGACTTTCCTCCCTCCACCAAAGCCACCTCTCCCACCCCTTCCTCCTCTACCCCTTGGGGTGCCCCTGCCACCCCCTCTCCCTGGTGATTGGAAACCGCCACCTGCAAAAACAGATGTTTGGAATGTTCAAAGATGTTATGTTTCAAGATGTCAATTTGCACACCTGTAACCAATTCATATCTAACAATATGTAAAAATGTGGACCGTTGAAATATTTGGCAATTGTCAGTTGAAAATGAACATAAAGTCTATTATCTAGACTTCAGGTTGCATTAACCACTGGTCAGGCTAAATCATTTTTCATCAAATAAAAAAAAAAAAAGAAGAAATTGTTAAGACTAAACAGGAGATGTCAAAATGCATTTCATTTTGTCATAAATTTAATTCTTACCTCTTCCACCTCTAAAACCCCCCCTCTCTCCACGATCCCCAAAGCCTCTCCCAGCTCCTCCACCTCGCCCACCACGAAAGCCTCCTCTTCCTCGACCTCCACCACGGTCCCCACGAGGACTGAAACCTGTAGCAGATACAAACACGACCATTTCAAAATGTAAACACTACGATGGATTCAGACAATAGACGCAAGAAGGTAATTCGATACGTAAGGTAATTCAAAATGGACAGTTTTCAAAATCCAAAAAAGATCAGATGAAAATGTCAAAAAGTTTGCTTTAGAAAACTGGGCTCTTAAGTTTTATGTAGTTAATGAATTATTTATATAAAAAAAAATGTCCCCAAGATTAATCACTGTTCTAGGTTCATACACTGGGCACAATTTTGCTATGTAACCATAGCAAAACACTGAATCAGTAGCAGGTCCAATAAAGATTCAAAGATAGCGGCTAGCTTTTGCTTCATAACCTTTTGATTCTGCTCAAAGAAGGTTGAATCAGTTCATCTGAACACAACGTTTATTGACAGACACGTTTCATCACTCAACTAAGTGATCTCTTCAATCTATAAACTATACAGTGCCTAATGACCGAAACCAACAAAGTTTCATATGCAAATATGGGTGTGACTTTTAACTCGAGTTTCAAAGGCCATGTGTACTATTCACAGAGCATTAGGGATTGCAATCACAGCATTGTAAAATGGTGATAGTTGTATAACGACCGAAACCAACGACCAGTTTCATGCGCAAATATGGGTGTAACCTTTAACTAGTTTTTTAATGGCCATCAACACTCTAGTTTAGGATACATGCGTATACCTGACGTGTGTGGGGAGAGAAGGCTAGCCAGTCTGGTCCAATCTTATCAAAGAGCTATTGTAGCTCAAACTGCAGAAAAAGTTAATGCTGGCTTTGATAAACAAGTGTTAGAACACAGTGCATCACAGCATGCTGCGTAGCCGCAGACCGGTCAGAGTGCCCATACTGACCCCTGTCCACCACCTAAAGTGCTGACAATGGGCATGTGAGCATCAGAACTGGACCATGGAGCAATGAAAGAAGGTGGCCTGGTATGACGAATCATGTTATTTTCTTATATCATGTGGGCGGCCGGGTGCGTGTGCTTCATTTACCTGGGGAAAAAAATGGCACCACGATGCACTATGGGAAGAACGCATGCTGGCGGAGGCAGTGTGATGCTCCAGGCAATATTCTGCTGGCTTTCATGTGTCTGTTACTTTGACACATACCACCTATCTAAACAATGTGGCAGACCAGGTACACCCCTTCATGGAAACGGTATTCCCTGATGGTAGTGACCTCTTTCAGTGGGATAATGTGCCCTGCCACACTGCAAAAATTGTTCAGGTATGGTTTGAGGAACATGACAGATTTCAAGGTGTTGCTCTGGCCTCCAAAATCTCCAAATCTCAACCGGAGCGAGCTTCTGTGGGATGCACTGAAAAAACAAGTCCAATCCATGGAGACCCCACCTTGCAAATTACATGACATATAGGATCTGCGGCTAACCTCTTTGGTGCCAGATACCAGAGGACACCTTCAGATGTCTTGTGGAGTCCATGCCTTGACAGGTCAGAGCTGTTTTGGGGCATGAGAGGGCCCTACACAATATTAGGCTGTCGGTTTCACTGTTTTGGCTGATTGGTGTATGAGGTTGGAAATCGAGGATGTGATGATGATTGTTGTCAGTGCAGATGCCCTGCAAGTTGGGTGTGAGATGGGCAGTGTGTGGTGGAGAGTGCATCCAAGGAGGAGAGTATGGTGATTGGAGTGGACTTCAATGGGCATGTTGGTGAAGGAAACGGAGGTGATGAGGAGGTGATGGGTAGGTATGGTGTCAAGGAGAAGAATGTGGAAGGACAGATGGTGGTGGATTTTGCAACAAGGATGGAATGGTTGTGGTGAATACACATTTCAAAAAGAGGGAAGAAAACAGGGTGACGTGTAAGAGCGGAAGATGGTGCACACAGGTGGACTATATCCGCAAGGTGGACTGCAAGGTGGTGACAGTTGAGGACGCAGGTAGGCAGCATCGGATGGTGGTCTGTAGGATGATTTTGGAGATCAAAAAGAAGACAGTGAAGGCAGAGCCAAGGATTAAATGGTGGAAGCTGAAGGAAGGAAGACTGTTGTGTGGAGTTCAGGGAGGAGCTAAGACAGGCACTGGGTGGTAGTGAAGACTTGCCAGATGGCTGGGCAATTACTGCAGAAATGGTGAGTGAGACAGATAGGAAGGTACTTGGTATGTCATCTGGACAGAGGAAGAAAGACAAGGAGACTTGGATGTACTGACTAAGCTTGTCAGCCATTGTTACTGTCTGAAGCACAACTTTAGAAACATGTCCTGAAAATGATGACATTGTGGAAGATGTAAGAAATGACACGAGACCACTTCTCCTTTTGACCACACAGCCGTGGGGTCGTTTATTTCCTCCAACAAACTTTTTGTCAACAGTTCCTAGTACTAAAAACCTCAGCCTCGTGTCTACCCACAATACCCCTTGCTAACCCCCGCCCACTGTCTTAAAGGGACCATCTGTGGCCCGCATGATAAATATCTAACCTGCAAGTAGGTCACTACACACGCCCCCCCAGAATTCACCATGACAAAAAGGAAAAAAATCAACATGGCGGGGGACAAATAATGTGACCAAAATGGCTCCTTTGGATGGGTGTAGGAGCAGGGGGGCGTCCACGCCGAGGGGGCTGGTCCAGTTGAACCTGCCTGTCCAAGTCCAGGTGAGCCGGTCCAACGAAACCCACTCCTGCTTACCACCGACATCCGCAAACAAAGTTCTTAGCCCCCGCCGCCAGGACAAGGAAGGGGCCATCGTAGGGGGGCCGCAGGGGGGTACAGTGGGTGCCATACCAGATGAAGATGTACCCGGCCGACTACAGGTCCTTGGGGATGTAAGACTGAGGGTGACCATGTCGTGAAGTTGGGACTGGAGTGAAAACGCTGGCAGCGTCCTGGAACACAGCCCGTTGGCGGGCAGCAGACCAAGCGCCGCGCCATCTGGGAGAAATTCCCCCGAGACCCTCAGTGGCTGGCCATAAACCAGCTTAGCCGACGAGGACTGGAGGTCTTCCTTAGGGGCAGTTCGCAGACCAAGCATGACCCATGGGAGCCGGTCGACCCAGCTACTGTCTGTGAGGCTGGCCCAAAGACCGGCCTTCATAGAACGATGAAACCGCTCACATAAACCACTGCCCTTCGGGTGGACGCCGTGGTGCAGTGCAGCTTCAACCCTAGGCTTTCAGCGACTGCAGTCCAGAGGTTGGATGTGAACTGTGGGCCCCGGTCAAAAGTGAGGTTGGATGGCGAGCCAAACCGGGCTACCCAGGACCCGACGAATGCCCCGGCCACCTCAGCAGATGTGGTGGTTAACAACGGAATAGCTCCTGGCCACCTAGTGGTCCTGTCCACCATGGTAAGGAGATGAGTGAAACCACAGGAGGGAAGGGGTCCTACTAGGTCCACATTGACATGGTCGAAATGCCTTCCAGGCACTGGGAACAGCGCCAGGGGTGCCTTGGTGTGGCGGTAAACCTTGGAGTGCTGACACGCCACGCAGGTGCCTGCCCAGTCCTTGACGTCCTTCCTGAGGCCATGCCGCACGAACTTGGCCCCCACCAACTTCGTTGACGCTTTCACGCCTGGGTATGAAAAGCCATGGATGGTGTCGAAAACCTGTCGCCGCCAGCCTGTGGGCACCATGGGCCAGGGCTGACCTGTGGAGATGTCGCAGAGAAGCCCCGGCATCCTTCAACTGCAGCCCGGTGTCAGCAGTCCGGTAGGCCTGCACTTCTGTGTCAGCAGCCTGGTCTGCAGCCATGGCTGCATAGTTGAGTCCCAAGTGGATGGCCCCCAACATCGCCCAGGAGAGGCAGTCGGCGACGAAGGTGTCCTTGCCGGCAACGTGCCGGATGTCAGTGGTGAAATCCAATGGCTTGCCGTCTCCCAAGCCTTGCAGCAAAAACAACCAGTCCGCCCGCTTCATCTCTACTAGCTCAAAAGCCTGTAGCAACTGTCTCTTCATCATACCGTACTTATCCACGGGCGGCAGGGCTTGCAGCAGGCCCAATAGCCGTGACGCCGTAGATGTTCTGAGTGCTGCCACAACGTAGTGGTACCTGGTCTCATCCACGGTGATGTTCCTAATCGTGAACTGGGCTTCGATGTGAGCGAACCATGCTGTCGCGGCCATTTCCCAGAAGTCGGGCAGTTTGAGCGAAACGGCGTTAGTCACTGCCACTGCACTGGTAGCTTCATTCTCCATGGCTCATGTCGGGGTAACCAATGTGGAGGATGTAAGAAAGGAGATGAGACCACTTCTACTTTTGACCACACAGCCATGGGGTCGTTTATTTCCTCCAACAAACTTTTTGTCAGCAGTTGCTAATGCTAAAAACCTCAGCCTCGTGTCTACCCACAATACCCCTCGCTAACCCCTGCCCACTTTCTTAAAGGGACCGTCTCTGACCCACATGGTGAATATCTAACGTGCAAATAGGTCACTACAACATCATCTAAAACGCTCACGTCATATCCAGCTCTAAAGGGAGAAGCACGCACATCGCACCCGATCTTAAAAGTTATACACACGAATGTTGCATCTGGACTTAATGGGTTGTCATTATAAACGCTGATACCGATTTATCTGCAATTGGCTCAGATCGGCTGATAACATCAGCACGCTGATTTATCGGTCAGGATCTAATGGAAAGGCCCGAAGAGAAAGGCTTTAAGAAAAAGAAGAGGCTGGCGCACGGTCAGCGAAAATAAAGCACTTGAATGAAACAATAGAGGAAAGATTGAGTGCCATTAATTGAATATTAGGTACTTAAAAGAACATGAACCAGCATTTAGAACATAAACATCTGCAATGGGGTGGGACTTAATAATGGGGGGGCAGTCTATTTGACTGACATTCTACCATGTACGCTGATGGGTCGACCACTGCCTTCAGAGAATAAAAATCTCACAAAGCTTATCATGACTGGTACGTAGTTCGTAAAGCATTCCATACTACAAACCCCAATTCCAATGAAGTTGGGACGTTGTATAAAACGTGAATAAAAACAGAATACAATGATTTGCAAATCCTTTTCAACCTATATTCAATTGAATACATTACAAAGACAAGATATTTAATGTTCAAACTGATAAATGTTATTGTTTTTTGCAAATATTCACTCATTTTGAATTTGATGCCTGCAACACATTCCAAAAAAGCTGGGACAGGTGCAACAAAAGGCTGGAAAAGTTGAGGAATGCTCAAAAAACACCTGTTTGGAACATTACACAGGTGAACAGGTTAATTGGAAACAGGTGAGTGTCATGATTGGGTATAAAAGGAGCATCCCCGAAAGGCTCAGTTGTTCACAAGCAAGGATGGGGCAAGGTTCACCACTTTGTGAACAACTGCGTAAGCAAATAGTCCAACAGTTTAAGAACAACGTTGCTCAACGTACAATTGCAAGGAATTTAGGGATTTCATCATCTACAGTCCATAATATCATCAACAGATTCAGAGAATCCGGAGAAATCTCTGCACGTAAGCGGCAAGGCCGAAAACCAACATTGAATGCCTGTGACCTTTGATCCCTCAGACGGCACTGCATTAAAAACCGACATCATTACGTAAAGGATATTACCACGTGGGCTCAGGAACACTTGGGAAAACCATTGTCAGTTAACACAGTTCATCGCTACATCTACAAGTGCAAGTTAAAACTCTACCATGCAAAGGGAAAGCCATATATCAACAACACCCAGAAACGCTGCCGGCTTCTCTGGGCCTGAGCTCATGTGAGATGGACTGACGCTAAGTGGAAAAGTGTGCTGTGGTCTGACGAGTCCACATTTCAAATTGTTTTTGGAAATCATGGACGTCGTGTCCTTCGGGCTAAAGAGGAAAAGGACCATCCAGATTGTTATCAGCGCAAAGTTCAAAAGCCAGCATCTGTGATGGTATGGGGGTGTGTTAGTGCCCATGGCATCATGGGTAACTTACACATCTGTGAAGGCACCATTAATGCTGAAAGGTACATACAGGTTTTGGAGCAACATATGCTGCCATCCAAGCGACGTCTTTTTCAGGGACGTCCCTGCTTATTTCAGCAAGACAATACCAAGCCCCATTCTGCACGTGTTACAACAGCGTGGCTTCGTAGTAAAAGAGTGCGTGCGGGTACTAGACTGGTCTGCCTGCAGTCCAGACCTGTCTCCCATTGAAAATGTGTGGCGCATTATGAAGCGCAAAATACGACAATGGAGACCCCGGACTGTTGAGCAACTGAAGTCGTACATCAAGCAAGAATGGGAAAGAATTCCACCTACAAAACTTCAACAATTAGTGTCCTCAGTTCCCAAACGCTTATTGAGTCTTGTTAAAAGGAAAGGTGATGTAACACAGTGGTAAACATGCCCCTGTCCCAGCTTTTTTGGAATGTGTTGCAGGCATCAAATTCAAAATGAGTGAATATTAGCAAAAAAACAATAAAGCTTATCAGTTTGAACATTAAATATCTTGTCTTTGTACTGTATTCAATTGAATATGGGTCGAAAAGGATTTGCAGATCATTGTATTCTGTTTTTATTTACGTTTTACACAACATCCCAACTTCATTGGAATTGGGGTTTGTAAAGAGGCATGAAATTTGTGAAAACTGTCGCACAGGCAACAATTTTCACAAATGCCTCCCTGCTCATAGTGAATGAACGACAACCGTTGTTTTCATAGCCAGAGTTTTTGAGAAAGGAAAGGGTTTTTTTGGATGTTAACAGCCAAGATACAACTGCGTCCCATAATGCGGATTGTGGACAGCTGCACACATTTACATTTTATATGGTGAGGGAGGGGTGGGGAAATTCAAATCAAATTACTAGTGAACACTTTTTCTTGATGCCTTGCACACACGTTTACAGAGACATAACTGAATTTGATGCGTTTTCCAGAAAGAGAAAATACAGGATTCTTTACTCAAATAAAAACGGCAGTACGTTTTTGTGAATTTTTTGTCACATGATATGCAAATGAAAACCGGTGCAGACAAAGTAGCTAAATGAAGGATAAAAACCTTTAACGTATATAGTGTATAGATTCCAATGTATATAATTGTGTGGGCCCTCAAATATTGAATTGCCTCTGGGAAACATCACTGCATCAGTGTTTAGTAGGGTTTATCATAATTTAAGCCTCTAGACCCTACGTTTTAAAAAAAAATGTGACAATCACAATGGTTTAACACATTTTTAATAAATGTTGTACTATTTATTCTGTTTGTTTGTTCTCGTTAATCATAATTGTTTAAATATAGCTAAGAGGCCTACAGCAAAAAAAAAAGCTGACAGAAAAATATAAACAACTGTCATCATCACAAAAACAGGATATTCTGGCCTGCTTTGGGTCGATGCCAGGGGAATGGGGACGATATATTCCAAGCAGTCATTCAAACTGATGTAGGACAGACTCAGGCATCCGATGCTGGGTCGACTATTAGTATCGACCCACGAGAAAACGGTCAGAAATCGTGTCCATTGTTCGCTGCTAAGAGCCCATGGATGAGAGGAGAATATTATGGATTAGTGATACATCCATAACTGGAAAATTGTACATAAAATGATATTGCTGGTGAGAGATCTTCGTTGTCTGTAAACTAGTCAGTGATGAGACTTTCTTCAAAATCTTTTCGCCTCTCTCTCTGCTGATTTTTGTGTAGAAACTCGTAATTTAGCAGTATCTGTCAGAAGTGTTACACAGATGAAATCTTTACTAATTCAAACCACTTCCTGCGCACTGTTTGCAGCACTGTTCACCTCCGTCATTATTGGTGCAGCATAACCCCGACCACTAGGGGCAGCAATGAAGTTACAGAGCAGCACTCAAATCAAGCTAAGCGAGCGAGACTGCGCCATGTTCCTCTGTAGAATGGATTTTAGAATGTATTATGATTTTAATTCTTAAAGTTGGGTTTTTTTGTTACTTTAGACTGTAAGTCGCAGCCACCCGTAAACAAGACAAGATTAATTTGTAGGAACCGGCATCGCGCCTACCAATCTAGCATACACGTCTTCTAAGGAAGCACGCTATAAATACGAAACATTATAACGATTAAAGCTTAAATTTACTTAGTTGGATTAAAATAAACTGAGGCAAATAGCGCCAACATGACTAAAAAACGACTTGTATTGTAACCTTAGCTTAATCTCGGTGACGAAAGCTTGAGCCTTTTAAAAGGTAAAACCATGGCCTAAATAAACTGGCTACCACGTGCCCATTTGCTGGGGTGACGTGCGCTGTAATGTCACATATGCTTACTAAAATAATTGTTTCTGAACCTCAAGAAGCTGGTGAAGGTTGTTCCTAACATTATCATGAAAATGATATGCAACCCATGTCTCCGCACGCGTCTGGTCTTACAAGCTCACGCTTACTGTTGATCGCATAGACGAGCAATCTGTTAAAACAAACTTTCAATCTTATGAAAAACACAATTGTACAACTACGCTTCAAACATTTTAATAACAAAGAAGTAAGTTTAAAAGCAATTACCTGGTCTCATGCTGAATAATATTAATTCCCGTGTCTTGGCTTACAAACGTTGCACCCCCAGCCGTTTCCGCTGTTATTTGTACACTGAGCGCACGCGCTACCCATGTGGCCCGGCGTCGTCGTTCTTCTTCCTCTTATTGAGGAAGCTGACATCGAACGATATATTACATGACCGCCATCTACTGAGCTGGAGTGCGAGCTAAAGCTCTGAAACAAAGCTACTCGGAAAAAAAGACACACCTTAGATTCTACAGAGCACCCTTGTTTCCCTCAAAAAGTAAAAAGTGTTGCCCTTCTTTCCCTGATTCCACCTATATAATACTCTGCATGTTAACTTGCTGAATCCTCTTTTCTGTCAAACTTTCCTTCATCCTCTCCCTGTCCCTCTGGTGTTGATTACACTGCAACAGTACATGCTGTGCTGTCTTACTCGCCTGACACCTGCAACATTCCCCTGTATTATGGTTCCCTATTAAGCATAGCGTTGAGTATAAACCACTGTGTCCAATGCATAGCCTATGACATCTTCTCTTCTGCCTCTCCTTCTTGTTATCCCAGGTCCAACAATCTTTTGAATATAGAAAAGATTCCTTCCAATGATCTCTTTTTCTCATCTCTTCTGTTACCTCATCATCACATTTTTCATGTAAAAGTTTTGGCTTCCATATTATGCCACTGTGTTGCTTATAAGGGTGGGGATACCTGCAATCAGTTGAGACTGAGGAGGTCACTTAGATGAGTGATGAAACATTTATCTCAATAAACATTGTGTCCAGATGAACTGATTCAACTTTCTGTGATTTGGGCTTCTGACTTGTTGATTTCTGCCTGCATCTCCACCCTCTCCTGTTTAAGAGCTTGTTTTGCCATCCACACTATCCCATCTATCCTGACATGTGCTGGCACCAGTGGTGGCTGCTGACCAAAAGTTTTGGTGAAGCAACCCATCTATGATATGTATAAACAGCTAAACACTGAGCTAATAAACCCTGCATATCAATGAATTGTGTCAGTGAAGTGCTTTTGGTATGTAGATAAAGTGCTATATAAATGTAATCCATTATTATTATTTTCAACTCAATTCAAAACTTTATTGCAGACTCAGGGTCCATAACAAACAAAGACAAATAGGTAAAAGACAAACCCCAGACAATACACAGAGTAAACACAATAAAATAACATAAATGGAACAAATCAGTGTCTTATAAGATGGAGCTACACCAGTGGTCCCACTGCCGGGATTGGTAGTGTGTGGCACTGAATCTTATATTAGTTAAACCCTTGATGATTACATTATCTGAGACACTGGGCCGGCAAATAAATGTATACATGAGCTTTCTTAGAAGAGCCTGAAAGGTACTGACACCTGCATCCACAAACATTTCACTTGCACTACACCATCTAGGTCTTTTTAGTAGTATTCACATAGCATCATTATAAGCTACTCGAAGCCCCTGTAAGCTTGCTTTTTTATAGTTTGACCACAGGTGTGCAGTATAAAGTGGTGTACAATATGCTCTGAACAGAGACATCTTCACACTAACTGAACACAGACGAAGTGAATGTTTGCTTGTGCATACATCATGGGGCATTGCCTAGAAATATAGTCTGTCATTTGTTCAGAAAAAATATGTCCAACATATTTCACCTTATTACATACCCCAAGAATATTATCAGACAATTTAAAATCAGGAAATTTTAGATGATTGACCTCTTTGGTTCTGCAGATCATGGGCACACACTTCCTAGTATTGTATTTGATATCATGCTCCACACCATACACAGAACATATATCAAGAAGCTGCTGGAGACCAGCGCTACAGAGACTAAGGATGACAAGGTCATCGGCATATACATGGTTCACCAAGGTATTACCAATCATGCACCCAGTGTTACAGGCTTACGACTGCTTAGACAAATCATTAATATAGAAATGGGGCTGAAACGTTATTAACCCATTTTACTTGCATAGTCTGGTGGGCATAACAATAAACCATGACTCTCACAATGTATTTAGGCATCCCTCTTTGACTCAATTTAACAAACAACTTTCTATATTAACACGATCAAAAGCTTTAGAAACATTAATAAAACACGTAAGAACTGATGAGTTTTGGCCTCTGTATTTGTTGATCATTTCCTTTAAGGCATATATACATAAATCAGTGTCATGTTTAGCTTTAAAGCTAAACTGATTATCCGTGGAGTTGATAAACTCATGCAGTCTATCCAGCAGAATTCTTTCTAGGACCTTTTTTTTTTTTTTAATTGTACTCGGCCAGTTACCCCACTCTTCCAAGCCATCCCGGTCGCTGTTCCACCCACTCTGCCGATCCGGGGAGGGCTGCAGACTACCACATGCCTCCTCCAATACATGTGGAGTCGCCAGCTGCTGCTTTTCACCTCACAGTGAGGAGTTTCACCAAGGGGACGTAGCACGAGGGAGGATCACGCTATTCCCCCCAGCCCCCCTGAACAGATGCCCTGACCGACCAGAGGAGGCGCTAGTGCATCGACCATGACACATACCCACATCCAGCTTCCCACCCGCAGACACAGCCAATACGCCCATTTCACGCCGCGGCCATCTTGGATTTAAAAAAAACAAGTGGTGGGAACTTAGCCACGCCCCCTTCTTACTTCGTTGAAAACCCTGCTGGAAGCAACATGTCGTACTGCTGTGTACCATCCTGCAACTCCTATCAAAGAAGGGAAAGAGATAATTTTCAGGGACCACTGTTTTAAACCTTTGTTAAATTCAGCTGACAAGAAAATAGTGCACACAAACCTTAGCTAGATTGAAACATATTTAACTTCCTTTCAGTACAGTCCCATTTTTTAGCCCACACCTTGAGATGAGCAATCACTATCTTAGTTTAGTAAACAATTGATGATTTGAGTTGGTAGCAAGTTCCAGTTTATTGCTACAACAGAATGACAGTTGACCGAACATATTTTAGTTTGCAATGAACCAACAGTTTTGTTAAAGTTAAAGGACAAAGAATGAAAATATTGTAGATGGGACAATCTAATGTATAAATATTGAATGTACAGTATAAAAATGAAATGTATCTTATTTGTTATTTTATTGTGATTTAAACAGCTTCGTTGAATACAGCCCTGTGTGTGTCTTTCCTCACTGGCACAGGAGAGGCAGAAAGTACTCGAAAAAGAAAAGAACCAGCTTAGTTTTCATATTCTCCCATTCCTCCGCATCAAAGTAGATTCGCTCCAGGTGGTAGTCATCTCGGCACTTCACAAAAAAGTCACACCACATCATCCCTGTGATTCCCATTTGTCCCATCATCTGATTGTAGTAGCCATGGCAGCGTTTGAGAGCAAAAGATCCATCTGGTCTTAGAGAAAGGTACTTGCACTCCACAAAGCTGTCCACATCAGGACACTTGATTTCCAGCAGTCCCTGAAGCTGACCGAAGTCATCCACCACCTTTCGGTCAGGGGAGGCACCCAAATGTGGGGCGTTGGGGTTGATGGTGAAACCGCAAGGGGAGACCGACTGTCCAGTTACTTCCTCATACTGTATAGCTGCAACGGGCTCCAACTCGATTCCTCTCATCATGGCCTATGTCTGCACAGTCCTCTTCGGTCTCTGCATTCCGGCTGCCAGAGTCTCGAAGTCTGCCACCCTTGAGATATTGGGGGCAGAGGGGTAAAGCAACTTCAGAATGTATACATCACAACATATGTAGTATTAGAAAGATGTTTTATTCACTACAGGGTACTGAAATGTGTTGTGAAATAAATAGCCATTGGTCCAGTCTTACCTTGAGACTATACTCTTGAAGTCTGATGATGTCAGACGCTGGGCGCGGACACGGTGCCAGGTCTTACTTGTGCTCTGCCCCCTTGTCTCGACCTCCAGTGCCTCAGCATCAGGGTGGGTGACAGCCATGCCACCGTAATAGATGCTCTCATTCCTGTTGAGAGCTGTGGCATAGTTTGATGGTTGTGGTGGCAGTGGAAATGGAGAGTGGGGGTCATCACTAGTGGTGGGCAGGTTAAGTGTTTGGTAGGTCAATACTGAGCCAAGGGGCAGGTCTCCATATTTAGTTTCAACCTTTTTTGCTGGGTGTCTGCTCGATGCCTGCAGTACCTTTAACATCTGGCTGTTACTTCCAATGGCAGCAAGGTTCTTTTGGAGGTCAAGTGCAAATTGGTCACTTGGTAGGGGGAGTGGAACGGGGCAATATACATTGGGCCTTATGGCACCACTACTTCTTTTGTACTTATTTGGGGGCATCTTATCTGTGGGTGGCTTCAATTTGCATACTTTGAGTGTATTCACAGGTTGTGGTGTAAAGCCCAAGGCCCGAGATGGAATATGCCATGTCTGTGGCAGCAAGGTCTTGCTGACTGTGGGTGGCACAGCTTTGTAACCTTTTTTGATGTAATGTGCAAGTACGTACAACCCTATCTGATGGTTGCAGTGGCCCTGTCCTGCTTAGCAACTGCATGTCGACTGCCCGAAGAATGCGCCTTTTGATGGAAAATCGACCTGGTAACAGAGAAAGAATCATGGATGAAGTCATGAATAGGCTTTAATTATTATCCTCAAACTAAAAGCATGTTGAATGTTGACATAATGTTGTTTGGGTTAACAAGGACTTGGGAAAAAAAATAGTGTGCATTTAGGAAGCACTAGATCATAGTGTTACCAAACATCATGGAAGTGTTCTCCTGAAGGTATGTCTGAACTTTGCCTGGCTACTAACCAACTACCTGCACATGGTAAGGCGGCTCATTCTTCCTCATTGAGCGATATGCCCTCGCCCTGACAGCAATGCCTGTCTCACTCGCCCTGACTGTAAAATCGTATGACAGCACAAAAGGTTAGCAAGTTTATCAACAAATACAGTGTACCTTAACTTAGTAACTTAACAAGCTACAGCTGAAAGTGTTGGATCGGAAGGTGTCACATCGGCTATCCTGATAACGTTGTCAACACAACCATAACAAACGCTAGCTAGGCTAGCTAGCTGACTTACCTTCAATATCAAAGATGTAGCCCTCTATCCAATTGCTATATCCTTTTAGCAGTACATCCCTTGGGATCCGACGCCCCTTCTCTGCCCATTTTTCGATGTCATTTGTGGTAAATGACGGTAGGTGCTCGAGGTTGGTAGTCCAAACCATGTTTGCTGCTGGCCCCGGCTGCATTGATTTCCGATTGAGTAAGAAGGGGGCGTGGCTAAGTTCCCACCACTTGTTTTTTTTTTAATCCAAGATGGCCGCGGCGTGAAATGGGCGTATTGTGTCTGTAGGGACACCCGACCAAGCCGGAGGTAACATGGGGATTCGATCCGACGATCCCCGAGTTGGTAGGCAACAGAATAGACTGCCATGCTACCTGAACGCCCTCTTTCTAGGACTTTTGACAGTAGCCTGGCTAAAGCTATAGGCCTGTAGTTATCTAGGCTGCAAACTTTACCAGCTTTGTCCTTAATGACTGGCACTAACAGTACAGACAACATTGAGTCTGGTAACAAGCCATGGATCATAAAGCCAGTAAAACAAATAGCAAGGTCAGGAGCTATCCTTGGACTGGCATATTTAAGGTGTTCAGCAGTAATATGATCTAAACCACTTGCTTTGTTAACAGACAGCTTGTCTATAGCTTAGTACACCTCATGTGACATGATCACCATTGAATCATCACTCTCAATATTGCCCACCTTATACAGATCACTGTGTACACAGTTGAATAAGGTACTATATTGCTGTTGCCATAACTCAGCAATATTGTCTGTACCAGAGATACCATCAACAGTGCAAGGTAGAGATGTTTTATAGTTGTTGAGAACTCTCACTTCTTTCCAAAAATTAGCAGGATTATTTCCAAGCAGCTTCTTAGCCATGGAATCTGCCCCAGTGGCGCCCCCAAGGGGGGGCCGGGGGGCCGTGGCCACCCCTGGAAAATTGCTGGCCACCCCACTGGCCCCCCAGAGAACCCCTACCCTCCACCGCCACATCCCTTTAATAAATCCCAGTCAGTTCGTACTAACCATACAGTCATTTTCAATCAATACATAAATGCAAAACTCAATGAATAAATGAATAAAGCATGAGTAACTAAATAAATCAGTTAAATCAGAGTAAAATAAATATACACCCCGGCTGCCCACCAATTTCTGACTGGGGCGCTGGTTCTATGAGGAACGGCAATTCCGACCTCCAACCTGTTGCGGCGGTAATGTGCTGAAAGGCCGAAAAGTCAGAGGAAGGAAGCAGAAGAAGCAATGGGGCAGTTTTTGAACATCGTATCACTCGCCGTAAGTTAAATTAAATTGCAAAGAAGTCACATTTTGCGGACTTTAATCATTAAATCAGTTGCCTCACTAATTTTGACCCTAATTTCCTTTCGGCTTCTCTGTTGCCAGAATCTTGTATCTGCTAGAATAAACACGGTGTCAAGCTAACACCCGCTGGTGAAGCTGACAGTCGAAACAGCTAACCGGTAAGTACCTTTTTGTTAATTCTCCGAGGTTAATTTCTAAATGTTTGACTTAATGTTATCATGGCTTTATTTGACGATTTTCAAACAGCTGAGAGTTACGTTACCGGACGTTGGCATAGTCAGCGTGTGTGCCGACTGCGGTGTGCTTTCATGTCAATTTGCAGATAATGGAGAGAAAGTCACCATCAACATCATCAATTACATCTTACTTTTCTAAAAAAGTAAGCACAAAAAAGAATCAGTCGACGGAGGAACCGTTTCCTAACAGCAGTGAGGAGGATGATGACCATGTAGTCGAGGCAGGGGCCGGAAGGCAGCATGAGACAGACACAGGCACAGAGTCAGAACATGCCAACATCTCTGCAGATTCTATGCATGAAAGTGTGGAAGAGGGAGCACAATCAGCCGAGAGAGCAGAGAGTAGTTCAGCCAGAGCTAGACCAGCCATCCAACATGTCCCTGCACCAACAGGTGAAATTATCTGTGTGTGGCCATGATAATAAAATGGATGGCTACATGGTAAAATGATTTTAACAAATCTGTGATTATAGTATGTTTGGAATGAGTGAGGAAGTTTCATGGCAATATATAAAATCTTTGATTAACCTTTATCAGTAGTTGTTGATGCTGAAGAATAGTTTGAATAGAAGATTTTATAGGTGAGTATTACAACTGTAATTACAGTGGAGAACACTTAATACTGTCAGTATTTCTATTTATCTTATTGCTGTTCTTGTTACTTTAATTGATTTTACCTCTTGTATCCTAGATCTGTCTCAGTCAAGAGCAGAGGGGCCAAAACAGCCACAGCTCAAGGTGTTCCCCAGGACTGTTCAGGGAGACCGAAGACGGTGCTTTAATAAAGAGTGGTATTCTTCTTATAAATGGTTTGAATACTCTCAACAAAAAGATTCAGCCTTCTACTATGCCTGCCGGCATTTCAGTCTTCCCTCTTCAGGGGACTCTGCGTTTACCTCTATAGACGGGTTTTGTAACTGGAAGAAGGCCATGTACAAAGATGGGGGATTTTCAAGCCATGCTAAGTTGGAACTGCATGTTAATGCGATGTTAGCTTGGGCAGAATATGAAAAGGCAGCTGCAAACCACAGCTCTCTTTCAGCCACATTAAATGCAGAATATCAAAAAACATTGAGGGAAAATAGAGAGTATATAAAAACTATTGATGAAACCCTGCTTCTCACAGCGACACAAAATATTGCACAGCGAGGCCATACTCAAACAGAAGGTGAGAACAAAGGTAATTTCCTGTCCATCATGGAACTTTTAGCTAAACACGATAATCGTGTGAAAACAAAAATGACGGTCCAACGAAATGCAACCTACCTTAGCCATAGAATGCAGAATGAGATAATCGACTGCCTGGCAGAAATGGTCCGCACCTCTATAATAAGTGAGGTTTCCCAAATCGACGCTTTCAGCGTTTTAGTTGATGAAACCAAAGACATTAGCAAGAAGGAACAGATGTCCTTTGTAATTAGGTACTATTATGAAGGAGAAGTATGTGAAAGTTTCCTAACATTTGAAGCGGCTGAGCGTCTTGATGCAGCAGCACTTGCACAAAAAATACAAGTACTGCAAAAGTATGGCCTTGATTATAAAAACCACCTGGTTGGGCAAGCTTATGACGGTGCCTCAGTGATGAGTGGTAAAAACACTGGTGTGCAGGCCCGCATTAAAGGAGAGGCGCCTTTAGCATTCTACATTTACTGCAATGCACGTTGCTTGAATTTAGTGTTAGTTGACACTAAATTAGCACGCATTTCATCCAGCAACCCCCCCCCCCGCTCTTACCGATGACATCCAGCACCCCCCCCCCCGCGCTCTCACGGATTTCATCCAGCAACCCCCCCCCCCCCCCCCGCTCTCATGGACCGATTTGGTGTGCCACCCTAAGATTTTCACTAGCCTGATCTGGCCACCACTATGACAATTTTCTGGGGGCGCCACTGATCTGCCCTCATGGCTTGCTCATTTTTAAAAATGAAGCGAATGTTGTACTTGTAGCTTGCATTAGTGAGCTTCTTGTATTCAAGCTCAGGCCCTTGTCTAGGTCTGCCTGGCATAGCCCATGATTTAAAGGCTTCACGGGCTTCTTCGTGATACCCAGCGACATACTTGTTCCAACCAGGCCTGATGTTATGTGTCTTATGTCATCATCAACAATATCATACATGCAGCAGAGAGCTCTCCTTTTTTTTCTTTTATTCTATCTGTAACCCAGCCAGAAATAATGGGTTAAACAAAAACAAACTTATATTTATAAAAATTAATTATGAAGTTAGAAATATTAATTTGTTTTAAGTTCATATATTTTATATTATAGTTATGATTTATTACTTCGTTAAAATCGGTTACCTCTATCGGCTCCATTCTTACCTGCCTCGATTGATCGAGTCTAGGATAGAGAGTGTCTGTGTGACTAGAGAAGGGAGGGGCAGTGACACGAGACGAGAGAGTGGACGCTGCGAGCAGCTTATGAAGCGATAATTGCTTCGCAACGTGCTTGAGCTTGGTAAGAGGATAAAAAGAAAATTGAGAGATAAAAACATAAAACTTTTCAAGTGGGTAATTGACCGAATCGGTTTTACAGCACGGGCTGTGAAGAGTGCCGTTTTAACGAGGTTATCGCATCCCACCCGTCTTGGTAAACTAGCCTAGCAATCAGGCTATTCGGCTAATCGCCGTACGCTAGCAATAAGGCTATTAATGTAGCATTGTGTTGTTAGCATGTGAATGTTAGGTTCTCACATTCAACACTGTTCCACTTCACTCTGATTTCTCCATATCCTCCCTACATCCATCTCATTCATAACCCTCTCCTACACCTTCGCAGCCAGTTTTCTCACTTCTTCCCCTCTTCAACATCTATTCATCACTTTCATGTTCACACTCATCAGACTCACTCTCCTCTCTCCTTCTTCCACATACTCCTTCCTCATCCAACACAGTCTCTCTCTCAATCATACTGACCCATTCTCTCAGCATCCCCCTTTGATCTATCTAAATATCTTCTCCACCGTTCCCAACCACATTTCATCACCCCTTCCCCTCACCTCATCTACCAGTACCTGTGCCCTCATAAACCCTGGTACATACTCATACACTAAATGTAGCTACACAAGTCCAACAAAGGCCACGCTTCATACAGATGTCGGACTGTTTATTTTCTTTCTCAGACAACACCGTGAAAACTATAAGTAAATAGACATAGCAAACATAAGTGTCCAACAGAAATACCATTCAAAAACAATTACTCAAATATCACGTCCAAAAGTACATAAAAAACAAAGAATCAAATAAATAACATTACCGTGTGCACCTTAAGACGTGTAGAATGTGGGTCCCTCTTGTTTCCTTGACCCAAAATTACCCATAATGCATTATGTAGATTAACTCAACTCATTCTGAAATCATGTGACCTACACCTTTTTAACCAATATTATTGTCATCAAGTTTGAAAAGCCTTAAACTAAGATAATCATGTATATTTTTTAACAGAACATAAAATAAAAATCACCAAAAAAAGTGTCTCACTTTCTGAGACCGCTACACTCCCACCAAATTACTGATTTGTTATGCTCGCGCACCAGAACCTGACCCGTGTGGCGAAACCCAAGACAGACAGACACGAGATGACTTCAAAATCTACAAAGGGGGGTTTTATTGAGGGAGGGAAATGTATGGTGAAAAAAGGCGTTCTGTTAGTGGGATGTGTGAATAAACTATGTGTGGTGTCCCGTGGTTTGCGTATATAACTATGTGTGAGTGTTTTTAAGCCTATGTGTGGTGCGGTATGTAAATGACCAGGAGGTGTTGAAAAAATGTGCGTGCACCTGGCAAGAAAGTCCAGTCCGTGATCCAAGAGGGGTTGTCCGAGAAAGTCCAGGTCCGAGATCCGGAAAGTCGAGTCCGAAAGGAGGGGTCCAGATAGAGGGACAAGGGGGGAGATCGCAGGAGAGGTCCGGGGAGAAAACGTGAAGGTCGCTGGGGACGAGGGAGACGCGGGGAGCCGTGGAAATCGCGGAGGGAGAGTCTTGGGAGGAAACAGAGACACGAAGATAAGACACTGGGGAATAAACAGAATGCAAGGAACGCTGGAGGGCTTGTCAGAACTTTACCGCAGGGTTCAGTACGTCGAAGCACAGAGAGACGTTCTGGGAGGCTTCTTGTAGAAGGCTGCCTGATTGCCACAGGTGTGCCTGATGGATGATGGCAAACACCTGGTGCAGTGCAGCGCTCGTCTCCTCAGAGCGCGAGCCGAGCGCTCGGATGTTTCCGGCACGTCCGAGCTGGGGGAGTGGCTTGAACGTGCCGGGGAGGCAGCTCGGGGCGGTGTAACCACAACATTTATGATGACATTATTAACTAAATTTAGTAATTTCCAGAACCAACTTACTGTTTATAACAACTCTTGTTCAACTCTTGTTAAATCACACTATATGAACCCGACCCTTTCTGCTTACTTAACTGGAGACACAGGTACTATTGTGCAGTTGTGTAAAGTGTGTGAAGTGTTTAGAGTCTAGTTCAATTGGAACTAGACTTGGCTGTTTTCTACAAGTACCACCAACATATGTATAGGACGTTCAAGAATGGATGGATTGAGGCGTTGACTTTCTTTCCCTAGCTTTCTATTTCCTATTTGTATGGTGGCTTTTCTCACCAATCCGTCGTCATCTTTGCAAACATCAAGTACAACACCTAGTTTCCACTCATTGCGGGGATCTCATTTTCTTTGACAATGACATCTCCAATCTTCACATTTTGTCTTGGTGATTGCCGGTGTTGTCTGAGGGTGATGTTCGCGGGATATTCCTTCCTCCAACTGCTCCAGAATTGCTCTGTTAAGTATTGTACTCTGCGCCACCTTTTTCTGGCGTACAGCTCTTCCGCCACAAACCTTCCTGGTGGAGGCAGCGGGACCGAGGCCTTCATGGTAACTAGATGGTTTGGGGTAAGTGGCTCTTGGCTTTTGGGGTCATTGATACTGTCAGTGGTGAGTGGGTGACTATTTGCAACTGACATGGCTTCATAGAAAAATGTTCTCAATGAAGCATCATCTAATCTTCCAGCACTCTCTGAGAGGACCAAGCTCAGCACGCTCCTTACTGTCCTAATCTGCCGTTCCCAAACACCTCCCATGTAACTGGCATCAGGTAAATTCATAGTAAAGTCACTGTTAGGGTTTGTGGAAGACCCCAAGCGCACGACACCAAGCAGAGATAGAGTTTGCCGAAACTGGCGTACCTTATTAACAGTTCATACAAAGGTCCAACGGGACAACATGCACGGCAACGAAAAGAGTTCGGCGAGTCGCTTTGCGGGTAGTCACTAACAAACAGAGAAAATACGGGAAAACTCACGGGTAATCCAAATTACGGACGCGGCAGGATGATTCCGCAGGGAAAAAAACTCCGCAGAGAAAATAGCAAATCCACGGGTTGAGATAAACTCGGAGAGAACACACAGGGAGGGAAGCGTAAGCACTTCAACGAGGATGTTACGGCATGAACTGGCAACGGGCTCCGGGAGACCAGCAAACTTAAGCCCAGCCCTGACGACTAAGCCCGGCCCTGACGAGCTGATTGGCTGCAGGCGCGGGATGGGCGAGCCGTAACAGTACCCCCGCCTCCACGGGAGCCACCAGGCGACTTGCCAGGCTTGTCGGGATGGGAACGATGAAACTCCGTGAGCAGCCCAGGGTCCAGGATGAGCTGGCGGGAGACCCAGCTACGTTCCTCCGGACCGTAGCCTTCACAGTCCACCAAATACTGGAACCCCCGTCCTCGGCACCGGACGTCCATCAATCAGCCGGCGGACCTTCCACTGGGGGTGCCCATCCACGATCTCGGGGAGGCGGAGCTGGGGCCGGAGGCATCAGAGGACTGTGGGAGACAGGCTTAACTCGAGACACATGAAAAACAGGATGGATCTTCATGGAAGCCGGAAGCTTCAAACTCACCGCCGCGGGACTGAGCACCTTCCTGATCTCAAAGGGCCCGACGAACCAGGGGTTCAGCTTCTTCGTGGTGGGCTGAAGCGGGAGGTCCTTCGAGGACAGCCACACCCTTTGGCCTGGTTGGTACGTAGGCGCTAGGGACCGGCGTCGGTTGGCTCCCCTATTGGCGCGCTCAGCTGCCCGGAGCAGAGCAGCTCTGGTCACCTCCCAGACGCAACGATACCGGTTCAGGTGGGCCTGCACGGAGGGAACTGCCACTTCCAACTACTGCGCAGCAAAGAGAGGCGGCTGGTAGCCCAGGGACACCTCAAAAGGTGAGAGGCCGGTGGCAGAGCTGACCAGGGAGTTGATCGCATACTCGACCCAGGGGAGGAACCGGCTCCAGGAGCTGGGCTTCTTGGCGGCAACGTACCGGAGGGCGGACTCCACGCTCTGGTTCATCCTCTCCGTCTGCCCGTTAGTCTGTGGGTGATATCCAGAGGAGAGACTAACAGAGGCACCCAACCCCTTACAAAAGGCCCGCCATACATGGGAGATGAATTGGGGCCCTCGGTCCGAGACGACGTCCAGGGGAAGGCCGTGGAGACGGAACACGTGGCTTGTCAGGAGGTCCGCCGTCTCAGAAGCCGATGGGAGTTTGGGGAGGGCCACCAGGTGCACGCCCTTACTGAAGCGGTCCACCACTGTCAGGATCACAGTGTTACCCTGGGAGGGAGGCAGTCCGGAGACGAAATCCAACGCCACATGGGACCAGGGCCGGCTTGGAGTTGGGAGGGGCTGCAGCAGACCCGCGGGTGCCTGGTGAGAGGCCTTGCTGCGAGCACAGACGGAGCAGGCCTTTACGAATTCCCTGACGTCATTCTTCATGGTGGGCCACCAGAAACGCCGAGCCAGGAAGGAGAAGGTGCGGTGGACACCCGGGTGGCACGCAAACTGACTGGCATGGCCCCCCTGAAGAACCCGGGGCCGGACTGAGTCCGGGACGAACATGCGGGATGGGAGCGCAACGCCTGCCTGACCACGGTCTCGATGCCCCAGGTAACCACGCCCACCACCCTGGCCTCAGGAAGGATGGAAGCCGGCTCCTCCGTAGCTGGCTCCCTCCTCGGGTATTGTCGGGACAGGGAGTCTGCCTTCGTGTTGCGGGACCCGGGGTGACAAGTCAGCGTGAAGTCAAACCGACTGAGGAAGCTGGCCCACTGTGCCTGTCGACCATTGAGACGCTTGGTTGCTCGAACGAACGTCAAGTTCTTATGATCAGTCCAGATGGTGAACGGCTGTTCCGCCCCCTCCAGCCAATGGCGCCACTCCTCCAGAGCAGCCACCACTGCCAGCAGCTCCCGGTTCCCAACATCGTGGTTCTCCTCGGCGGGGAGGAACCGGCGAAAGAAGAAGGCGCATGGATGGACCTTCTGGTCAGATGCTGACCGCTGGGAGAGGACAGCCCCCAACCCGGTGTCCGAAGCGTCCACCTCCACGATGAATTGCCTCTTGGGGTCGGGGTGGAGCAGGACCGGGGCGCTGGTGAACCTCTCCTTGAAGGACTGGAATGCCGAGCGGGCAGCTGGGGATGAGATGAACGACTGGGAGGGGGAGGTCAGCCTGGTGAGAGGTTCTGCCACGCGGCTGTAGTTACTGATGAACCTCCTATAGAAGTTCGCAAACTGAGGAAGCTCTGCAATTCCTTCCGGGATGTGGGATCGGGCCAGTCCACCATGGCCTGGATCTTGCGGGGGTCGGCCCGGGTCTGTCCTCTCTCAACGACGAAGCCCAGGTAGTCAACAGAAGGGGAATGGAACCGGCACTTCTCTGCCTTGACGAAGAGCTGGTTCCGGAGGAGACGTTCGAGTACCCGGCGGACATGCTGGACATGTTCCTCGAGGGTCCTGGAGAAGATGAGGATGTCATCAAGGTAGACCACAATGAACTCGTCGAGCATGTCACGGAGAATGTCATTCATGAGAGCCTGGAATACCGCCGGAGTGTTGGTGAGGCCAAATGGCATGACCAGGTACTCATAATGACCCCGGGGCGTCTTAAAGGCTGTCTTCCACTCGTCCCCCTTCCGGATCCAGACCAGATGATAGGCACACCGGAGGTCCAGCTTAGTGAAGACAGTAGCCTGGGTGAGGGGCTCAAGGGGGGAACTCATGAGGGGAAGGGGATACCTGTTCTTGATGGTTATCTCATTGAGTTGACGATAGTCAATGCAGGGCCGGAGGCCCCCACCCTTCTTCTTCACGAAAAAGAATCCAGCTGCCACCTGGGAGGACGGGGGCCAAATTAGCCCCGCTGCCAAGGACTCGGAGATGTACTCGTCCATTGCAGCCTTCTCGGCGATGGTCAGACTGTACAAGCGACTGCTGGGAAGGGGTGCCCCAGAGAGAAGGTCAATAGCACAGTCATACAGCCAATGAGGAGGAAGAGATTGGGCTCGGGTCTTGCTGAAAACCTCCCCTAGACCATGGTACTCGTGGGGGGAACAGAGGAGAGGTCGGGAGGAGGGGCACTAGGGTCACGTCGGGGGGACGGGCCGAGAGCAGCCTGGAGACATTGGGCATGACAGGAGGAGCTCCACTCCATGATGGTACCGGAGGCCCAGGCGATGTGTGGCTCATGATGCACGAACCAGGGGTGCCCTGGGATCACAGGGACTAACAGGGACTGGATAATGAAGAACCGAAGTCTCTCCACATGGTTCCCGGCTATGGTGAGAGAGACAGGGTGGGTGTGTTGGGTGACGCTGGCCAGGCAGCGCTCGTCCAGCACGAAGACCTCCATGGGCTTCTCCAGCATCTCTAGCAGGATGTTGGCCTGGGCAGCAAACTCTGAGTCCCGGAAACATTCATCAGCTCCTGAGTCGAGGAGTGCACCCAAAGTGAGCCGCTGGTCACCCCAGGCCAGGGTAACGCTAACCAGATGGTTCTGTGGGGCAGGACGGCAGGAACAGGAAAGGCGGCTCACTAGGATCTCCTGGGGTTCCAGTGAGCCTAGTTTTTTGGTTGAGTGGGGCAACTGCTGATCAGATGTCCCTTCTGGCCACAGTAGAGGCATTGATCCGCCTTGAACCAGGCCTCCCGTTCAGCCGGATTAAGGCGCGTGTGCCCCAGCTGCATAGGTTCCTCCCCCGTCGTAGTCTGGGGCGCAGAGGGAGAAACGGCCACAGAGAACGTGGGGCGAGCAGGAGTAGGGGTCCTGTCAGGAGTGCTGGATGACTGGGGAATGGACGGGGATCCACGCATGGCTCGCTCGCGCCTCCTCTCCCGGAGGCGTCCATCGATGCGGATGGCGAGCTTGATCAGGTCATCGAGGGAGGTGGGCTCCTCCCAGGTGGCTAGCTGGTCCTTGACAGCCTTGCTGAGACCTCTCCGGAAGGTGACCCGAAGTGACTGGTCGTTCCAGCCACTCTCAGCTGCGGCCAGCCTAACCTCCACTGAATAGTCCGTGACACTGCCACTGCCCTGCTGGATATTGCTCAGCCGAGCACCAGGGTCCTGGCCACAGACTGGATGGTGGAAAACCTTCCGTTGTTCTGCCACAAAGTCCTCGTAGGTGAAGCAGAAACTGGCCCTCATGGACCAGGAAGCAGTGGCCCACTGAGCTGCTCGGCCTGTGAGCAGGTTGGTCACGTAAGCGAGACGGGCAGCATCAGATGTGAACAGACTAGGTTGGTGCGTGAAGACCAGCTCACACTGCGTGATGAATGTGGCACAGGTCTCGAAGTTGCCATCAAATGGTCATGGACTGGAGAGGCAGGGCTCCCGGGGAACTGGGTTGAGCCCCACAGGGTTGACTGGGGCAGCGGGCCCAGGGGCAGGTTACCCACGACTCCAGGAGCAGGCTGGCCCGGCGGCTGGGTGGCGAGAGCCGCCGTGATGGTCTATAACTGCCGCAGGATCTCTGCTTGTTGGCTCGCCAATGCCGCCTGCTGGCCCGTTAGGTTATCCACAGAGACCTGGAGGGGCTGGACCCGAGTCTGGAGATCCCTCACAGCGACAGAGGCCGCCTCTAACTGCTAGGTGTGGGAGTTGGTCAGGCGGATCTGTTCCATGAGAGCTGCTTGAACCGGACTGGTCGGTACGCTCTCTGTGCCGTCTGGGGTCGTCATGGCCAGTTCGTACTGTTAGGGTTTGTGGAAGACCCCAAGCGCACGACACCAGACAGAGATAGAGTTTGCCGAAACTGGCGTACCTTATTAACAGTTCATACAAAGGTCCAACGGGACAACATGCACGGCAACGAAAAGAGTCCGGCGAGTCGCTTTGCGGGTAGTCACCAACAAACAGAGAAAATACGGGAAAACTCACGGGTAATCCAAATTACGGATGCGGCAGGATGATTCCGCAGGGAAAAAAACTCCGCAGAGAAAATAGCAAATCCACGGGTTGAGATAAACTCGGAGAGAATACACAGGGAGGGAAGCGTAACCACTTCAACGAGGATGTTACGGCATGAACTGGCAACGGGCTCCGGGAGACCAGCAAACTTAAGCCCAGCCCTGACGACTAAGCCCGGCCCTGACGAGCTGATTGGCTGCAGGCGCGGGATGGGTAAGCCGTAACAGTCACACTGCTTTTCAGCCAGGTAAGCAGCCAGTCTGTCTTTGTCCACTGCCTTTAACATCTTTGTTAGTTCGTTCTTTGCCCCAACAAAATTTGTCCTTTGATCCGATCTGATTTGTCTTACAGCGCCACGGATGGCTATAAAACACCGCAAGGCATTCAGGAAAGCATCAGTTGTTAAATCCTCCAACATTTCTATCTGAATTGCCCTTGAGGACAGACAGGTGAGTATGAGACCATATCTCGTATGCTCTTTATGACCTTGCTTTGTGTGAAATGGTCCAAAACAATCCACTCCAAAGTAAGTGAATGGTGGTGAGGGATTGACACGGTCAGCAGGTAGATTTGCAATTTTTTGCTCTTCTGTAGGCCTGCAAACTTTGCTGCATGTGACACATTGTTTAATGTGGTTTGTCACAGCTTTGCTCCCACCAACAATCCAACAATCATTTGCTCTTAGTTCATTTAATGTTTGTCCTCTGACTTGGTGCTGATTTTTGCCATGGTAGTGCTCTAGGATCAGATGTGTGACTACACCATCCCGTGGCAGGATTAGTGGGTGCTTCAAGTTGAGGGGTAAGGAAGCATTCTTTAAATGCCCTCCCACTCTGAGAACACCGTCTTTCAATACTGGATCAAGCTGGTGCCATTGATGGCTATGTGGCCATCTATGTTTGCCATGTCTCAGTGCCCGTATTTCTTCTTTGAAGGCAACCCTTTGTGCTAATTTCACAAGCACAAGATTGTGCTTCTGTCTTCCACATTTATGGGCTCTGCTGTTTTGTCTCTTTTTGCTAGACGCTGGATCCGGACAACAACATTCAGTGCTGTGTGCCATTTTGAGAACCGTTCAAATCTCTCCAAACAATGGTCCTCTTCTACTACTTCAGTTTGTAGTACTTGTGTTGATTTGACTTGTGTTTTTTCTCAAGTTTTCTTTTCAGGTGCTTCAGTCGCACTAAAGGTAGCTGCTTATTGTCTGGGAGTTATGGGTGTGTCTTAAAGGGGAGGGGCATTTCCAGGTGACCATCAGTGTTCTGGTGTATTCTTCCATTCAGGGTCTGTAGGAACTGTATGTCATCTTGTGATATGCTTTTTTCCCCAGGGTTTGTGTCTTTAAAGTCTGATTCTAGGGCTCTGATGACAGCGGCTGGTGTCATCGGTGGAAGTCCCTTAACAGATATACGATGACACAGACCTGTCACATCTGTTGACTTTACATCTTGTGGTGTGCCGCTGACAATGCTCCAACCTAGGTCTGTCTTAATGGCATATGGCTCGTAATCTCCTCCCGTGATGACTTCTCTTGGTGCTAATGCTCTGGAGCAGTCATAGCCTATTAGCAATCCAACCTCACAATCCATCAGCTCTGGTATCTTATGTGCTATGCTGTCCAGATGTTTCCACTTTTTGGCTGTGTCAGGGGTAGGAATGTGGGAACATTCCAGTGGGATGAAATCCCTGGTGTAGGCAGGTGGCAAGTTGATAAAGCTTTGCAAGGAAAACCCTCTAACTCTGAATCCACTATTTCTTTCACTCTTAATGATGGAGTCTTTTCCCATCATAGTGGAAAGCTTTAACTTCACTGGTTCCGAAGCTGCTCCCATCTGCTCACACAGCTCCTGGTCTACAAAGGTGTTGCTACTCTGGGTGTCTAGTAGGGCATACACTAAGGTCTCTGTTTCAGTGGTGGTGTTGGTCGAGGAGATCCCTACAGGCACTATTATGGATGTGCTGGTATACATAGCAAGAAAGGGAAGATGCGTTTTTTCTGCTTGCATGGCATAAGATGATTCATCTGCAAAAGGACGGTCTTCATGAAGTGGTGGTGGTGGATGGCGTTTCTTGCATATGCCACAAGTACAGTCCTTTGAATTGTGTCCTCTGTTAAGACAGCCAAAGCACAGGTTATTGTCAAATATGAACTGTTTCTTGTCCACCATAGGCTTATCTGCAAACTTTTGGCATTTGTGGATGGAGTGGCTTTTTCTACAGCACATGCATTTAACTGGGTTTGAAGATGAAAATAAAGTGTTCACTTTCATGGGTGCATTAGTATCACCTGAGCTGTTCTCCACAGCACCATATGTTATTGTCACTGTACTTGATTTATCTGACGTTTTCACATTTGTGATGAATGCATTAGCCTTTGGGCGCTTTATATCTCCAGGTGGCTTTTCTTCGGTAGGCTTCAAGGCATGAAAGGACGTTACAGGATTGCATGCAATTTCTGCTTCTTGTGCCATAAAATCTGCAAACTCCTTAATGTTAGGGTATTCCTCTGTTTGTTTCAACTGCTTTGTGACATGACGATTCCAGCAAGAGGTTACCCAATCAGGGAGTTTTTGAAGCATCTTTTGATTCTCTTCACAGTCATTTAACACTTGAAGCCCTTTTACATGGGGCATGGCGTTGCTGCAACCTGTGGGAAAATCACTGAACTGTCTCAGTTTAACTGACTCCCTCGAACCAATCTTTGACCAGTTATTCAGCTTTTCCCTAAATGCGCGCTGGATTACGAAGGGATGACCATACCGGGTGTTCAGTGTTGCCCATGCTTGGTTGTAGGCATCATCATCCTTTCTGAAAAAGCTTCCTTCCAATACAGATGGTACGTCACCACTGATTTTTTTTTTTTTTGGTTAAAAACTTTAATTTCCAATTTTGAAGTTTTTTGGAACAGGTATACAAGACACACGAAGAGCAACAACAACAACAAAAAAAGAAAAAAGAAAAGAAACATGTAGGAATCCCCCTTCCCCCAGGGCTCAAGAAAGATAAAAAAAAAAAGGACTATGCAGGGATCTCTTATTCCAATTCCACATAATGACCATGTTTTTGAGACGATATAACGTTGTACACACACACACACACACACACACACACACACACACACACACACACACACACACACACACACACACACACACACACACACACACACACACACACACGTATTGTCGTTACAACCAGGTTAAAAAAAAGTACATTCAATTAAAGGGAAAACCTTCAATAAAGTCTATGAAAGGACTCCAGGTCAAAGTAAAGTTTTTGCGGGTTTTACATATTTTATATCGGGGCTTTTCTAAAGGTAGAAAGGACAGCACCCCCCTTAACCTCTGCAAAAATGATGGAGCTTTATTCGACATCCAGTTAAATAAGATAAGTCTGCGTGCTAGTAATGAGGCAAATGCTCAAAGTTGTGACCTTACAGTTAGGGGGTGGTATGCCAAAGATGGCTGTGTGAAAATCAGGGTTTATGGTCTGTTTACAGATATGTGAGAATACATTAAATATATGTCCCCAATAACTGTCGAGAGAGGGGCATGCCTAGAACATGTGTCCCACCGAGGCTGGACTATGGCTGCACTTTGGACAGCCAGGGTCTGTGGTGGGAAAGATTCTGGCAGGTTTGTCCCCCGAGTAGTGAAGACCGTGAAGCACCTTAAATTGAATTAAACCATGTCGTATATACAATGAGGGAGTGTGTATACAAGTTAGGCTGTCCCGCCATGCCTCTTCAGAAAGCTCTACACCCAAATCTCTCTCCCATGCAGTTTGTCCTTGGATATCTGTTTCAATCCCTGTATCAGTGTGTAAATTATAGAGACCTGTTTTTTTCCAGAAGGGATCCATCTCTAGAATAAAATCTAATTGGCTCCTGGGTGGCAGATGGAAACACTTTGTTGGCAAAACTACGGATTTGAAGGTATCTAAAAAATGGGATCTGGGTATGTTATGGTCTTTGTGGTGTTTCAAATGAGGTGAATGTTCCGTCTTTAAATAGATCACAGAAAAAAACCCAGTCCATTTCTATGCTGATGTTGAAATGCGTTATCTAACACAGATGACGAGAATAATTGATTATTTGCTACTGGAAAAAGCCCGCTAGCATGCTTTAATCTAAAATGCCTCCTAAACTGGAGCCATATGCTAAGTGAAGCTTTAACCACCAGGTTTGTTATTTGTATGTTACGATTATGTGGTAGTGGAAAAGTGAATATCGGTAAAGGATTGGATAAGAATTCCATGTGAACCCAGTCTATACCCTGTTGATTCTTATATGTAAATGCCCAATGTAAAAGTTTTACAATGTTCGCAGCCCAGTAGTAACAAATAAAGTTAGGCCAGCCTAATCCCCCTGTCTCCTTAGGGACCTCCAAGTATATTTTCTTCATCCTGGGGTTTGAATTGTTCCAGATGAATGATGAAATTAATCTGTCCAATTGTTGAAAAGTTGTCTTAGGTATGAATATGGAAAACATTTGAAAAAGATAGAGAAATCTGGGTAAGTGTCACGTATCGGGAAGGAACCCAAAAGCAGACGGGACAACCAGGTAAGGGAAGAATCCAGTCTTTATTGAAGTGACCGATCTCGGGGGTAGAGCAGGAGGTGGCTCTGTGGCAGGTAGGCAGGCAGGCAGAAGTCCATGAATGGCGACGTTCCAGCAAAGACTGGTCCATAGTGGAGGCCCTTTAAGGGTGAGGGCGATTGCCGGGGTGAAGGGGGGGTCAGCAGGTGTCAGCTGGTGTAGCAGGTGTCAGCTGGCGTAGCAGGTGTCAGCTGGTGTAGCAGGTGTCAGCTGGTGTAGCAGGTGTCAAGGGCGATCGCTTTGATGTCAAGGGCGAGAGGCTGTGACAGTACCCCCCCGCCGAGGGGTGCCACCGGGCGACCTACCAGGCCAGTCAGGGTGCGTCCTGTGGAAGTCCCGGATGAGGTTTGCGTCCAGGACAAGGTGACGAGGGACCCAACACCTCTCCTCCGGGCCATATCCCTTCCAGTCCACGAGATACTGCAGGCCGCGACCGCAGCGACGAGAGTCCAGGAGACGACGAACGGTGTAAGCCGGATGATCGTTGATCATACGAGGAGGTGGGGGCGGGGGGGCCGGAGGAACTAGAGGGCTGGTAGAGACAGGTTTGAGGCAGGACACATGGAAGGAAGGGTGAACCCGGAGAGTGCGGGGCAGCTTCAGACGGACCACAGAGGGGTTAATGACTTTGACAATGGGAAAGGGACAATATACCTGGGGGACAGTTTTTTAGCCTCCGATCTCAAGGGTATTTCCTTGGTAGAGAGCCATACCTGGTCACCGGGGGAGTAGTCCGGAGCAGGGGTGCGATGACGATCCGCCAAGCGCTGGTAACGGCCGGAGGCCCTGAGCAGTGCAGCACAGGCTCGCTGCCAGGTCCGACGGCACCGACGGACATGGGCCTGGACAGACGGAACCGGAATGTCTACATCTTGAGAAGGAAAAAGGGGGGGCTGATAGCCGTAAAGGCATTGAAAAGGGGACAACCCAGTAGCAGCCGATGGCAAGGTGTTATGGGCATATTCTACCCAGGGAAGTTGTGAGGACCAAGAGGATGGGTTGGCAGACACCAGACAGCAGAGAACCGTCTCCAATGCCTGGTTGGCCCTCTCGGCCTGGCCTTTGGTCTGAGGATGGAACCCCGATGACAGGCTGACGGTGGCACCGATGGCAGAGCAGAAAGCCTTCCAGACAGCAGAAGTGAACTGGGGTCCACGGTCAGACACTATATCACGGGGAAGACCGTGGACCCGGAAAACCTCCCTGACCAGCAGATCCGCAGTCTCTCGGGCCGAAGGCAGTTTAGACAGGGGCAAAAAGTGAGCAAATTTACTGAAGCGATCAACGACAGTCAGTACAACGGTGTTACCGTCGGAGGCGGGCAGACCAGAGATGAAATCCAAGGACAGATGCGACCAGGGACGGTGTGGAACAGGCAGGGGGCGCAGCAGACCGGCACTGGCCCGAGTGGAGGGCTTATTCTGGGCACAAACAGGACAGGCAGAAACAAAAGACCCAGTATCCTCCGTCATGGAAGGCCACCAGAACCGTCTGCGGAGGAAGGCTAGGGTACGGGTTACTCCAGGATGGCAGGTAAGTTTGGAAGAGTGAGCCCACTGCAACACGCTAGATCTAACAGCGTCTGGAACAAACAAGCGCCTGGGGGGACCATTACCTGGGTTAGGCTGAGTCTGTTGTGCTGCCATGACCTCCCTTTCAATGTTCCAGGTGACAGCCGCAGCCGCAACCACACAGGTAGAGGGAACGATGGTGTCAGGTTGGAGCTTGGGCTCAGACTCCTCCCCATGCACATGAGACAGAGCATCGGGCTTGGCATTCCTGGAGCCAGGTCTGTACGTCAAAGAAAAATTAAAACGACCAAAAAAGAGCGCCCACCTGGCTTGGCGCGCGGTGAGTCGCTTTGCTGACTGGATGTATTCCAGGTTCTTATGGTCAGTCCACACTATGAAAGGAAGCTCAGACCCCTCCAGAAAATGTCGCCATTCCTCCAGTGCCAATTTCACCGCCAGGAGCTCACGATTCCCCACATCATAGTTCCTTTCAGCTGGGGAGAGACGGCGAGACAGGAAGGCACAGGGGTGTGTCTTGCCATCCTCACTGGAGCGCTGAGAAAGGACCGCCCCCACCCCAATCTCAGAGGCGTCCACTTCTACAACGAACTGCTTGGTTGGGTCTGGCTGGATGAGGATAGGGGCTGTGGTGAAGCGGTGCTTGAGGGCTTGGAAAGCTGCCTCTGCTACAGGGGTCCACAGGAACGGTCTGGAGGTGGAGGTAAGAGCGGTTAGTGGGGCCGCAATGCGGCTGCAGTTGCAGATGAACCGTCTGTAGAAGTTGGCAAACCCGAGGAACCTCTGAAGCTGCTTACGGCTGGTCGGGCTTGGCCACTCAAGAACCGCTCTGACCTTGGCGATGTCCATTCTCACCTGCCCATCGGCCACGATGTAGCCCAGGAAGGTGACTGAAGGGGCATGGTATTCGCACTTCTCTGCTTTTACGAAAAGGCGGTTCTCCAGAAGCCGTTGAAGGACTTGGCGGACATGCATGACATGCTCTGACAGGTCTCTGGAAAAAATCTGGATATCATCCAGGTAAACAAAAACGAGACGACCCAACATGTCACGTAGGACGTCATTGACCAGAGTCTGGAAGACAGCTGGGGCATTAGTGAGACCAAACGGCATCACCAGATATTCAAAATGCCCCAGGGGGGTGTTGAAGGCAGTCTTCCATTCATCTCCGTCTCGAACCCGGACCAGGTGGTAAGCATTGCGGAGGTCTAGTTTATTGAACACTGTGGCTCCCTGGAGAGAATCAAAAGCAGAAGCCAAGGAGTCCTTGATGTACCTCTCCATGGACTCCCGCTCAGGCTTGGAGAGGCTATATAGGCGGCTGCTGGGGAGGGGAGCGCCCGGCAGCAGGTCAATAGCACAATCATAGGGGCGATGAGGAGGCAGGGAGAGAGCTTGCTGCTTGTTGAACACGGCTTGGAGGTCATGGTACTCTGGAGGCACCAGTGACAGGTCAGAGGTCTCAGAGCTTGACACCTGACAGGGGACAGACTGAGGCAGAGCAGACTGGAGGCATATGGCATGACAGACGGGACTCAAACTTGAAATTCTGGCTGATGACCAATCAATATGGGGACTATGCTTAACCAGCCAGGGATGACCAAGTATAATGGGAACAAAGGGAGAATTGATAACGAAAAAGCTTAACTCCTCTTGATGGTGTCCCGACAACAGGAGGCGCACAGGCTCGGTCTTAGAGGTTATCCGGTCCAGGAGACGTCCATCCAGGGCATTAGCTTCAAGAGGCTGGTCCAGACTCACAGTGGCAAGACCTAGCTGCTTCACAACACTTGCATCCAAAAAGCTTTCATCAGCTCCAGAGTCAATTAAAGCCAAAAGTTTAGTGGACTGACCTTTAAAACTGATGGTAGCTTGCAACTGGGTACGTGGACGAGGAGACAGAGGGCAGACAGTTTGGCTCACAAGGATCCTCCCCCTCCCTCGTGAGCCTGCTAGTTTGACGGAACGGTGAGGGCAGGAGGCGAGAAAGTGACCAGGTTGACCACAATACAAGCAGCTGTTCTCGGTGATGCGGCGTTGACGCTCCTCCGGGTTGAGCCGGAAGCGGCCGAGTTGCATCGGCTCCGAAGCTGGGGAAGAGTCACGCCTCTGGCTTTCTCGGAGGACGGCAACCTCAGTCGAGCGAGCTCGGCCCCCAGAGTTTGGAGGTGTGGCCCGTGGTAATTTGTTGTGACCAGGAAAGCAGCGCGTCATCTCTCGCCTCCGCTCCCGGAGACGGTTGTCCACACGAATGGCCAGGGTAACCAATTCCTCCAACCCTCCAGGCTCGGGGTAGGAAACCAGTTCGTCCTTTATGGATTCGCTTAGCCCGTTGGAAAAGCCGGCCTGGAGGGACTCGTTGTTCCATCCGCTCTCCGCTGATAGCATACGGAACTCAACTGAGTAGTCAGCGACGCTGCGGGAACCCTGGCGGAGAGAGATAAGTCTTTTTGACGCATCCTTTCCCCGCACGGGATGATCAAAAACCTGGCGAAAAGCAGTGGTGAACTCAGCGTAGGATGAGGAAGTGGAGGCCCGCATCTCCCACACCGCTGTAGCCCAATCCAGGGCGCTTCCCCGGAGAAGACCCATGATGTAAGCGACTTTGGCTCCATCCGTGGAATATGACTGGGGCTGCTGGTTAAACACAATCTCACACTGCATCAAAAAAGGGCGACAAAGTCCAAAATCTCCATCATACTTATCGGGCGGGGCAACCCATGGTTCCTTAGCCGAAGTTGATGGCGCTGGGGGTGGCGGAGCTGGAGGGGCGGATCCCGGGCTAGCGGAGGCACTAAGTTGGGTCTCGATTCCGGAGATCTTTGAGCTGAGACCACGGAGGGCGTCAGCCATCCCCTATAGCACCTGGCTGTGCTGGCCGAGGACCGATTCCTGGTTGGCTACAGCCTGGCAGACCGTGGCCAGGTCTGTGGTGGAATGGCCTGCTGGGTCCATAGTGGCTGGAACATACTGTCACGTATCGGGAAGGAACCCAAAAGCAGACGGGACAACCAGGTAAGGGAAGAATCCAGTCTTTATTGAAGTGACCGATCTCGGGGGTAGAGCAGGAGGTGGCTCTGTGGCAGGTAGGCAGGCAGGCAGAAGTCCATGAATGGCGACGTTCCAGCGAAGACTGGTCCATAGTGGAGGCCTTTTAAGGGTGAGGGCGATTGCTGGGGTGAAGGGGGGGTCAGCAGGTGTCAGCTGGTGTAGCAGGTGTCAGCTGGCATAGCAGGTGTCAGCTGGTGTAGCAGGTGTCAGCTGGTGTAGCAGGTGTCAAGGGCGATCGCTTTGATGTCAAGGGCGAGAGGCTGTGACAGTAAGACTGTAATTTTAACTATATTAATGCGGCCCGCTAATGAAATTGGTAACATTGACCATGTTACGGCTCTCGAATGAAGACCAGAGGCCAGTGTAGCCAAACCCAAAGGACAGACAGACAACAGAGCACCGGGATAACCCGAAGGGCGATTTTAATGCAGGAAAAATAAACAACCCTGCCACAGGGATAATAACAGGGGAATCTCAGGTGGGGGTTGTTGAGAATATGTGCGTGCGCCTGGTTACCAAAGTCCGAATCCGTAGAGCGAGGGGTTGTCCGAGGAAGTCCGGGTCCGAGATCCAGGAAGTCAAGTCCGAAAGGAGGGGTCCAGGTAGAGAGACATAGAGGGAGCTCGCTGGAGAGGTCCAGGGAAAAAACGTGAAGGTCGCTGGAGACGAGGGCCCACTCTGCTTGTCCATGGTGGTGGTGGTGTAATGGTGTGGGGGATATTTTCTTGGCACACTTTGGGCCCCTTAGTACCAATTGAGCATCGTGTCAATGCCACAGCCTACCTGAGTATTGTTGCTGACCATGTCCATCCCTTTATGACCACAGTGTTCCCATCTTCTGATGGCTACTTCCAGCAGGATAATGCGCCATGTCATAAAGCTCGAATCATCTCAGACTGGTTTCTTGAACATGACAATGAGTTCACTGTACTCAAATGGCCTCCACAGTCACCAGATCTCAATCCAATAGAGCACCTTTGAGATGTGGTGGACCGGGAGTGTTGTGCTTACACCGCCCCGAGCTGCCTCCACGGCACGTTCAAGCCACTCCCCCAGCTCGGACGTGCCGGAAACATCCGAGCGCTCGGCTCGCACTCTGAGGAGACGAGCGCTGCACTGCACCAGGTGTTTGCCATCATCCATCAGGCACACCTGTGGCAATCAGGCAGCCTTCTACAAGAAGCCTCCCAGAACGTCTCTCAGTGCTTCGACGTACTGAACCCTGCGGTAAAGTTCTGACAAGCCCTCCAGCGTTCCTTGCATTCTGTTTATTCCCCAGTGTCTTATCTTCGTGTCTCTGTTTCCTCCCAAGACTCTCCCTCCGCGATTTCCACGGCTCCCCGCGTCTCCCTCGTCCCCAGCGACCTTCACGTTTCTCCCCGGACCTCTCCTGCGATCTCCCCCCTTGTCCCTCTATCTGGACCCCTCCTTTCGGACTCGACTTCCCGGATCTCGGACCTGGACTTTCTCGGACAACCCCTCTTGGATCACGGACTGGACTTTCTCGCCAGGTGCACGCACATTTTTTCAACACCTCCTGGTCATTTACATACCGCACCACACATTGGCTAAAAACACTCACACATAGTTATTCACGCAAACCACGGGACACCACACATAGTTTATTCACACATCCCACTAACAGAACGCCTTTTTTCACCATACATTTCCCTCCCACAATAAAACCTCCCTTTGTAGCTTTTGAAGTCATCTCGTGTCTGTCTGTCTTGGGTTTCGCCACACGGGTCAGGTTCTGGTGCGCGAGCACAACAGGGAGATTCGCATCATGGATGTGCAGCCGACAAATCTGCAGCAACTGCATGATGCTGTCATGTCAATATGGACCAAACTCTCTGAGGAATGTTTCCAGTACCTTGTTGAATCTATGCCACGAAGGATTAAGGCAGTTCTGAAGGCAAAAGGGGGTCCAACCCGGTATTAGCAAGGTGTACCTAATAAAGTGGCCAGTGAGTGTATGTGTGTGTATATATATATATATATATATGTAGAGCCGAAGGAACGGAGAAGACCGTAGGTTCACACTTTAGCCGTGTAGGCAACCTTCTTAATCAACGGTAAATCAGAGAGACAACAAAACCACAGCTCGACTGAGCGGATGCGGCAAGAAATAACCAGAAAACTGGCTGAACAACCATAACTTAACCCTGCGTTAACCTGCAAGGGCAACCCTGACTTAACCCTTAGTTCCTGGGGTGAATTCTATCCCCAATACGTGTCCACCACATGAGCCCCCCCAGAATTCGCCCTAGTAATCGAAGTCAGGCAGGCGCGGGGGGACGACAGGCCGTCCGCGGCGGCTCCGGGTAACAGGGGCCGGAGTGTCTCTGGGAGGCATTGACGCGGGCCTGTGGAGGTCGGCCTGAGGATCAGAAGAGGCAGCGCGGGCCTCCACGGGGGGAGGAGGCGGAGCCGGGGGACGTCCGCGACGAGGAGGTTGGGCTAACTCCAACGGCTGCGTCAAGTCCAGGTGTGCGGGTTTAACTCGGTCCACTGAAACATGCTTGGCCGTGCCCCCAAAATCCACCACCAGGTGCTTAGTTCCCCGTTCCAGGACGCGGAAGGGGCCGTCATAAGGGGGTTGCAGAGGGGGGCGGTGTGTGTCGTGACGGATGAACACGTAGTCCGCTGACCGCAGACCTGGGGGCACCTGGGACACCGGAGCGCCGTGTTGGGCGGTAGGGACGGGTGTGAAAGCTCTGACCCCGTCCAGCAAGGAGGCTCGTTGGTCCACAGCTGACCAGGGACGCGTTGCGTTGGGCATGAAATCGCCTGGGACTCGCAACCGTACACCAGCTCCGCAGAGGAGGCTTGTGGGTCTTCCTTCGGGGCGGTCCGCAGGCCCAGCATGACCCATGGGAGCTTGTCGACCCAGTTGCAGTCCTTGAGAGTAGCCCGAAGCGCAGCCTTCATGGACCGGTGGAAGCGCTCACATAGGCCGTTCGCCTGAGGGTGGTAGGCGGTAGTGCGGTGAAGCTTGACGCCCAGAGCCTCACCCACAGCATTCCATAGCTCTGAGGTAAACTGTGGCCCGCGGTCAGATGAAAGGTCGGAAGGCGTACCAAAACGTGAGACCCACGACCCAATAAAAGCCCGGGCCACATCAGCAGACGTCGTGGATGCCAGGGGAACAGCTTCAGGCCAGCGCGTAGTCCTGTCCACCACAGTGAAGAGGTAGGTGAACCCATGGGAGGGGGGTAGGGGACCAACCAGGTCGACGTGGACATGGTCAAATCGTCTCTCCGGCACTGCGAAGCGTTCCAGGGGCGCCGTAATGTGGCGGTGTATCTTAGCCCGCTGACAGGCAACACACGAGTCGGCCCACGCTTTCACGTCTCTCTTAAGTCCCTCCCACACAAATTTAGCAGAGGTCAGGCGCACGGATGGCTTACCGCCTGGATGAGAGAGGCCGTGCACAGCTTGAAACACGGGGCGTCTTCAGCTGTCCGGGATGATGGGCCTGGGCTGTCCTGTGGAGACGTCACACAGGAGGGTGACACCTGTGTCGCTGAAAGGAACGTCCTGCAGGCGGAGCCCCGTGTCGGAGGTCCGGAGACGGAGGATGCTCGGGTCCGTGGCCTGGTCAGCGGCCATCTGTGCATAGTCCAGGCCTAGGTGGACCGCTCCAATCACTGCCCTAGAGAGGCAGTCAGCTACCTGGTTAGACTTACCAGCGACGTGCTGGATGTCGGTAGTGAATTCCGAAATGTAGGAGAGTTGTCGCTGCTGGCGAGCGGACCATGGCTCGGCCGTCTTGGACATGGCAAACGTGAGGGGCTTGTGGTCCACGTACGCAGTAAACTCGCAGCCCTCTAGCAGGAACCGGAAATGCCGGACGGCGAGCCAGAGACCGAGGAGTTCCCTGTCAAAAGTACTATACTTGCGCTCTCGGGGTGTAAGCTGGCGACTGAAAAAGGCCAAAGGCTGCCAAGCCCCCCCCCCACCCCCCCACCCACTGCTCGTGAACCGCACCAGCAGCATAGTCCGATGCATCCGTGGTTATGGAAATAGGCGCTGTAGGTGAAGGGTGCGCTAGCAGGGTAGCCTGGGAGAGCGCAGCTTTAGTCTCGGTGAACGCACGGTCCCGCTCTGCTGTCAAGTCGACCGCCTGGTTGGGGGACTTGCCTTTCAGCGCCTCGTACAGTGGCCGGATGATAAAGGCGGCTCGGGGAATGAAGCGGTGGTAGAATGTCACCATCCTGATGAACTCCCTGAGCGCACGAGCTGTTTGGGGGCGTGGAAAGGCCGCCACCGCTTCCACCTTTGAGGGCAGGGGGACCGCCCCGTCCCCAGTGATGCGGTGCCCGAGGAAATCAATGGCCGTCAGCCCGAACTTCGCCGGGTTGACGATCAGCCCATGCTGGCTGAGGCGTGTGAAGAGGGCGTGAAGATGGGACAGGTGTTCGTCCTCGGAGGCGCTGGCGATGAGTACGTCGTCCAAATAGACGAAGATGAAAGGAAGGCCACGGAGCACTGAATCCATTAGCCGCTGAAAGGACTGGGCCGCGTTTTTGAGTCCAAATGGCATTCGTAGGAATTCAAATAGGCCGAATGGGGTAGTCACCGCTGTCTTGGGGATGTCCGAGGGGTGCACGGGAACTTGATGATAACCACGGACCAGGTCGACTTTTGAGAAGACGCGTTTGCCAGACAGGTTTGCAGAAAAGTCCTGGATATGCGGGACAGGATAGCGGTCGAGCGTGGTGGCGTCATTTAGTCGGCGGTAGTCCCCGCATGGGCGCCAACCTCCATCAGGTTTAGCGACGATGTGGAGTGGGGACGCACACGGGCTGTCAGAGCGGCGGATGATCCCCATGCGTTCCAGGTGCTCGAACTCAGACTTGGCAATGGCGAGTTTGGCGGGGTCGAGACGCCTGGCTCTGGCGTAGAGCGGGGACCCCTTCGTAGCAATGTGATGCTCCACCCCATGCTTAGCGGTGGGTACAGAGAAGGTAGGCTGGGTGAGGTCAGGGAACTCAGCGAGGAGGCGGTTGAACTTGTCTGCCTCTGAGAGAGAGTTGGCTAGACCTGCATAGGCCGCTTCCCCCCGCGTACATGCGAAGGAGGAGAAGGTTAAGGCGTCGACCAGACGGCTGTTCTGAATGTCCACTAGCAAACCGTAAGCGCATAAAAAATTAGCTCCGAGGAGGAGAAGCGTTACATTGGCCATGACGAACTCCCACGTGAAACGTTGTCCACCAAAACACAGTTCTACAGACCGCACGCCGTAGGTGTGGATAGGGCTGCCGTCAGCCATCACCAACTGGGGGCCCCGCTCCCTGCCCATGATGTCGACGTCAGTAGCAGGGAGCACGCTTCTCTGTGTGCCCGTGTCACAGAGAAATCGCCGACCGGAGATGGTGTCGAGGATGAAGAGTAGCCTGCTCGTATCGCCAACACTCATGGCCACTACTGAGTGTTGGCCCTCTCGTTTCCCGTCGGCCTGTAGTTGCAGGGGGAACGGCACCGTTTAACTTTCGCACCAAATCGAGCGTGGTACCTACAGAGTCCAGAGGGCTTGTAGCGGTCTGACGCTGTGGCGCCACCGTCGGGCCACGCCCGCGATGTTGGCGGGGGGCCAGTGAAGGTAGGAGCCAGCACCCCGGCATGGGAGGAACGTTGTGTAGCGACGAAGAATCGGTCAGCCTCCTTTGCCAGCTCACGGGGATCAGTGATGGTGGAGTTAGCGAGCGCAGTCTGGACGTGGGGCGGCATGTTGCGCAGAAACAGCTCCATAAACAGGAAACATGGCTTTTCTTTGACCCAGTAGATTTAACATCCTGCTCATTAGCTCCGATGGTTTGCCATCTCCCAAGCCCTGAATTGCGAAGAGGCGACGTGCTCTCTCCGTTGTTGACAGTTCAAAAGTTTCAAGGAGGAGATTTTTAAGTGCGGCGTATATACCATGAAACCGCTTATCCTGGAAGCCGTAGCGCACCCCAGCGCTGCCACTACGTAGTAGTACCTGGTCTCGTCTGCTGTTATGTCTCTGAGCGCGAACTGTGCCTCAGCCTGCGCGAACCATGTAGCCGCGGAAGACTCCCAAAACTCCGGCAGTTTAATTGCAACGGCGTTCGTAGCCATAATGTGTGTGGTTTCAGAAAACTTATCCGAAAACCGACGTCGGGGTCACCAGTGTAGAGCCGAAGTAACGGAGAAGACCGTAGGTTCACACTTTAGCCGTGTAGTGTAATACTTAAAATATTATTGGAACCATAAACCATATACTATATCAAACGATGGTGGGGTAACTAAATGTCATTATGTGAATTATATTACTTGCTACATGTAGATAGGAATGCTTGTGTAGCCAAGGCCAGCGAGAGGAGATAAGAAGTCTGGAACAGAGAGACCCTCGAGGTAGACACGACATGTCAACACAGGATGAACTCTCCCTACCCAAAAGGGGGATAGCTAACAGAAAGGGAGGTTATGCAGACAGAGGGGATAGTGTAGAGAAGTAAAACAAGTCGGTAAGAATGCTCAAGGCCGTCTGTGACGCATGAACAAGGGAGATTTAGCATATAAAGAATCTCACACACAAAGAAAGACAGACACATAGGGAGGACTGGCTGTTTGTGTCTCCAGATATCTGTTAAAATAATAAACTGCGGAATTATCTCCAGAAACTTCTCGACTGTCTTTTCTTCACATTAACGGACTCGGATGAGGGGATAGCAAACGATACCCCGACAAATCATGGGGCTTCGTCCGGGATGTGAAGAAAAATCTAGAATTGGACATTACGGCCGCCCGCTGACTTTCCAAGAGCTCAAGGTCGACCTACAATAAAAAGGTAAGCAGAACCTGTTTTATCGAACTCTGCATATTGACCAAAATGCCAAAATGATATGAGCTCATAAGGAGGGGAAGTGGGCAGACCAAGAAAAAGAAAAAAAGGGGGAGAAAAAAAAATAAAAAAAGAAAAAAAAGAGAGGAAAAGAAAAAGGGGTTAGAGTCCCCGTTAGTTCCTAGGTTGTGGCGAACCCACTCACCCCCTGATGAGGGAGTGAGGATACGGCTGGGATAACGCTCCCGGGGAATTGAGGACCCCCAAAGAAAAGACTAGGAAGCCTAGAAGGCCTAAAAAGGGGTTAGAGTCCTCAGTGGTAAGTCATAACGAGAAAAATGGAAGATAGGAAAGAAAAGGAGGCGGAAAAACCGAAGTGGAAATCACTTCAGGAACAAATAGAAGTATTGACGAAGATAATAATAAATGCAAGAAAAAACGATAGTGGAAAAGAAAAAGCGAGAGTGAAAGCCGAGGTTCAGACAAAGATAGAAGAAGTCATAAAACAGGGGGAAGGAAAATTAGAAGACGCGGTACCACTGGGTAAAATACTGTGGAAACAGGAAAAGAAGTGCAAGGAGAGTGGGGAAGAAGCCGGTAAACAAAGACAAACGTGCGGTCTAATGTCGCAACGTAAATGGACAAAGCCATGAGAAAGGCTGAGGAAGATAGATTAAGATGGTACAACTATGCCATCATGTGGCAGGGGATAAGCCATTGCCTGAAAGAATCAGAGGAGAAAAAACAGAAAGAAGATAGTCTACCTAAAAAAACTGATCCCCCACCTTACGACGCCAAAGTCCAACCTACTGCATCTCAGGGACCGCCAAGAGCAGGGCTATACCCCGTACTGAACGTTGCGGACGGCCAATTCCAGATAGAAACCGCACCCATACCAAGCGCATCCGACCCTAGACCAAACACAGGAGCCAGAGCTAAGATAGATAAGGGAAGTAAAAAAAAAAGGGCTCCTCGGGGAAAGAGGACTCCGAGGAAGCGATGCCATTTAGAGGGAGAATAGCGAGAGAAGGGGAAACTAGTAGAAGGAGGAAAAGGCAGAGCGTCAGGACACAACCGGTACGAATAACCGGAACATTTTTTAAAAAAGTTTTTTTCCCCCTTTTTTCCAACATTGTCCGGGCTATATAAAGGGATGACGAAAGTGAGGTGTGTTGCAGGTTAGAGGCGATGAGCGGCGACCAAGGCTAATGGGAGACGTCAGAAAAAGATACAGACAGTGATACAGATGAAGAAGGGACCGAAGTGGAAAGACTGCTGACGTCGCCAGCAAAGCAGATGATACAAGCAGAGGAAAGATTGAGTAGACAAAGACAGACCGCAGAAGGCACCGCCCCCCCCGGCACTAACCAGGGGGAAAAAAGGCTCGCCTCCAGTGCCCGCTCATCCAAACCGTGGGGGGGCTCGGGCATAGATACAAACCATGGAACCTGGGGGACGTGCAGGCATTAGTAGATAAGCTCCCACGCATTTCGGAGGGAGGGGGAGCCTGGTTGAATGAATTGGATAAATTAACACAAGGAAAAACGTTAGCTCTTGGCGATTGGAGGGCGGTGGCTGCCCGCAGCATGTCAGGTCCCGAGTTGAGGGATATAGAGAAAGAGGCTGACATAGAATATGAGCCGGATGATGTACCTCTGATTAGGGAAGTGGCTGGGATAAATACCGCAGTCAGAGACAAATTCCCCCCGCCCAATAGGGGACATGTTCCAAAGCTAGAATGGAGCAAAGATCACACCCTGCCATTCTTTTTAGATGTTTCTGAAACAGAAGGTGTGGTAAATGGCATTCTGTTCCAGAAAAAAGGGGGAGATGGAGGAGAAAAGTCCCTACTAAAAAGTATGAGAAAATATAATTGTATTGTGGCATACCATGCTATGAATGTGTTTCACGTGTAATGTTTAAAATACATAGAGAAACACCACAAGGGAAAGAAAATAAGTGTCCTAGTTTAGTACAGCAAAAACATTTGGACAAAATAAGACGTAATTAAAAGTATGAGTCTGGGACCGTCTTTTTCTTTCCTGTAAAAACGGAGAGTTGTTGCAAATTTAGGAAGAAATAAGTAAGAGAAAGAATAAGGACACAGGGAAAGATTTGTTGTTTTTCACAAACTGTGGGGTGGTCATAATATTAGTGTTGATTATTGGAGTTTGTTTCTGTATACCTGTGTACAAGGCCTTATGCATTCGATGCATGGACGAACACATGAAATCTAGTATAACATCCCTCCCCCTGCCCTACCAAATGAAAGAAGTAGAATTGCTCAGGCCTCTCAACCCAGACGGAGAGAGCCTGTTAAAAGGTGAGACAGGGACTTTTAGGGAGGATAACCACTCTCTCAACACTTACCATTCTGGAATGCTCGGTATGGGCCACCCCCCACGAGACGAAGGGGGCCTAGACGGACCGGACCTCAGCGAGTTGGATTCGGATGACCCAGACAGCCCGCTGGACAGCCCTGTCTGAAAGAGGATCCGTAAAGCATGCATTCTGCATTTATGTCTCTATGCTTGTAGAAACGGCCTAGCCTCCCTCAGTTAACTACACTTTGTATTACTTATATACATCTCTGCTGTGTGCAATGAAGAAACGCTTGCTGCTTGTATTTAGCACCGATGTACCCACACGCTACACATAGGCCTCGCAGGTCACTGAGGAAGCCACAGCGGTGCCTTGCAAGGATGCCTGGGGGACATCCCACCCTGGGGTGGAACCGATGACCGAATACTGATATAGATACCCACGCACCACACTTAAAATATTATATGAGGTGATAAATCACCTCAACAGGGGGACTAAAGGAGCTTGGGCCTGAGAGTAGGAACATTGTACGCCGGCCTGATAGAGACGGCCTTGGAGTAGAAACACTATGTGCACCCACCTCATTAGGACGGCCTTGGAGCAGGAACGTCATGCACATAAACCTGATTAGGACACGCACTACACCTGCAAGACATACAGGACGATCTACAAGAAGCGTCCACCTCTTCGGGTGGACTCGAAGGTTCACCGATCCTCCCCGAAGCCGACACTGTTAGCAGAAGTCAGGGTGAAAGTGCTGGTAACCTCTCCCCTAGGTCATAGATGAACTAGCCGGACAATCACAATTCCCGGCCAGAAGTAGACGTAGACGGAGAACTGAGGGGCGGACGACTAGATAGACCAACGTATTGACAGATATAACTACGAATGACAGTCAGGCAGACAAGGGGAACAAGGTTTATAATGGGGATAATGACTATGATGGTATGCCTTTGTTTAGGGTTGTGGGCCCTGGATCAGTCCCTTCTAAGAGCCAAAAGAGATGAAGTGAAAAGGGGGGAAGAGTTCAGGTACAGTCAGGGCTTTAGACATGTTGCTGGCTGAAAAAGGGGGCGTATGCTCAATGTTCGGAGATCAGTGTTGCACCTTTATCCCCAATAACATGGCCCCCGATGGTTCAGTGACCAGGGCCCTAGAGGGTTTACGTACCCTTTCAAAAACTATGCACGATCATTCAGGTATTAGCAATCCTTTTGAAAAATGGATGACTCACTTCTTTGGAAAATGGAAGGGACTGATCATGTCATTATTTGTATCCCTAGCCGTTTTTATGGGAATTTTGGTTACCTGTGGCTGTTGTTTCATACCATGCTTTAGATCTCTCATTAACCGACTAATAGTTACAGCAATTGAACGTCGAGAGGGGGATTTTCCACCTCCCATGATGCCCCTTCTGGTACCGACACCTGTGGAAAGGGACCTAGATGAAGATATTAAATGTAGTTGGTGATCTCCGGTAGGAGATCGAAAGGGGGAAATGTAATACTTAAAATATTATTGGAACCATAAACCATATATATCAAATGATGGTGGGGTAACTAAATGTCATTATGTGAATTATATTACTTGCTACATGTAGATAGGAATGCTTGTGTAGCCAAGGCCAGCGAGAGGAGATAAGAAGTCTGGAACAGAAAGACCCCCGAGGTAGACACGACATGTCAACACAGGATGAACTCTCCCTACCCAAAAGGGGGATAGCTAACAGAAAGGGGGGTTATGCAGACAGAAGGGATAGTATAGAGAAGTAAAACAAGTCGGTAAGAATGCTCAAGGCCGTCTGTGACGCATGAACAAGGGAGGTTTAGCATATAAAGAATCTCACACACAAAGAAAGACAGACACATAGGGAGGATTGGCTGTTTGTGTCTCCAGATATCTGTCAAAATAATAAACTGCGGAATTATCTCCAGAAACGTCTCGACTGTCTTTTCTTCACATTAACGGACTCGGATGAGGGGATAGCAAACGATACCCCGACAGTGGGCAACTTTCTTTAATTAACGGTAAATCAAAGAGACAACAAAACCACAAGTCGACTGAGCGGAGGCGGCAAGAATAACCAGAAAACTGGCTGAACAACCATAACTTAACCCTGCGTTAACCTGCCAGGGCAACCCTGACTTAACCCTTAGTTCCTGGGGTGAATTCTATCCCCAATACGTCTCCACCACATATATATATATATACATATATATATATATATTTTTTTTATAGACGATGATAGTGGTCGTGTGGCTTGGGTCCTGGACTGTTCTGGTGGCGTCTTAACACTGCCTGGCATCCTGCGCATCATATTCTTCATACATTTTATAATTCCATTATAATTCTGTTTATCCTCTTTCAATGTTGTATTGTGTAAATTGTGTAAACACAACATCCATTGCACGTTGTCCGTCTTGGGAGAGAGATCCCTCCTCTGTTGCTCTTCCTGAGGTTTCCTCCTATTTTTTCTCCCTGTTAAAGGTTTTTTTAGTCTTTTTTGTTTAGGGAGTTGTTCCTTATCCGATGAGAGGGTCTAAGGACAGGATGTTGGGTTGCTGTTAAGCCCACTGAGGCAAATTTGTAATTTGTTATATTGGGCTATACAAATAAAATTGACTTGAATACAAGCCTATTAAAATATTCATCCTCATTCTGCTAGCATTCATATGGTCTACATACATTAAGAATAAAGAATTCCCTGTCATTGTGAGTAAACTGTAGTATTATTATTAAAGTATTAAAGTATTATTGTTATTGTTGTTATTATGTTTATCATAGCAGACAAATATTTGGAAATTGGAATCTAATGAGCAAATCAACACAGCATTGGCATATTTTTACTCGTCAGGGACTTTAATGAACAGAAAAATACAAATCTATAATCTGTGACACAAAAATGTTTCAGAGCTCCTCTAAATGTCTTAAAGTAGGATGGCAGACACTCTCCTGTCTTCTCAGGGAGCAGCTCCCATCCATTACTCAACCCGCTCTCTCTCTAACCTGCACGCACGCACGCACGCACGCACGCACGCACGCACGCACGCACGCACACACACACACACACACACAGCCTCACTATCACGTTTTTGCCCTGATCATAACGTTGCTGCCTGTTATTGAATGTACCTGATTATTATTAGATTATAATTAGTGTTGATTAGTATTAGTTTATAATTAGTGTTGATTAGCATTAGCTTATAATTAGTGTTGATTAGCATTAGTCAATTTCCTCTTTTGATTGATTGTTCTAATAAATTGTTTTCACTGAAGTAAGAAGTTCTGCCTGTGTGGTGACAGTATTTATTGGAGGATCCTCTGCCAAGTAAAGTACTGCAATTGGTGCAACATTATTCCATCAGTTTGAATCTTTCAATTATAAATCTTGTACAACCAAAATTAATTAAAATTAATTATGAGAGTGATCTGATAAACCTGTTGCAGCTACAGTGCTGTGCTGGCCTGTGTATGGGTTGTAGGAGTTGTCATAAAACGCTCCTTTGAGTGAGAACAGGCTTTTAATGCAATCATTGCTATTCACTCCAATGCATGACTTTCCACCACCTTCAAATTCCTTCACCCTGAAGAAACAACACATGAATTCATTCAGCCTGGAGAAACAACACATTAATTCCTTTGGCCTGGAGACACAACACATGAATTCATTCAGCCTGGAGAAACAACACATTAATTCCTTTGGCCTGGAGAAACAACACATGAATTCCTTCAGCCTGGAGAAACAACACATTAATTCCTTTGGCCTGGAGAAACAACACATGAATTCCTTCAGCCTGGAGAAACAACACATTAATTCCTTCAGCTTGGAGAAACAACACGTGAATTCCTTCAGACTGGAGAAACAACACGTGAATTCCTTCAGCCTGGAGAAACAACACATGAAACAGAAGGACATGCTCAAGTTCTGCAATACCCCGTGTGTTCAGCTGTCTGGAATAGTCACATATGAATTTTCATTAAAAGTATTCCTTTCAGTAAATGAAAACTTCAAAAGCAATAAATACCATTCAGTACTATTACTTTAGCAAAGGCTACATAGGGTATTAAATACCTTTTATGAAACATTCTTTCCAGAGAGGAAGCTTGTAAAGCAATGAACACAATTCAGTACTATGTATTACTTCAGAGAAGGCTAGAACCCCCTCAAATTCATTCATACTGGATAAATAAAACATTAAACAGATGGAAGACCTCCACTTCCAAAGTGCCAAACGTGTTGAAATGGCAACTTCCCCACTTATATTTCCATCATGTGTCCTGCTGTGAGTGAGAGGGAGCATTTAAAGCAATAATCCCAACGGAGTGGTGTGCGTCATTTTCTACAGGGTTAAAAAGTCTTCTGATTCCTTCAGACTGGAGAAATAAGACATGAAACACAAACCTGCACATTACATGTCATGTTCCCACTGTCTGCAGCTCACTGTGTTCATTTCAGCAGATCTTTTAAATCAATAACCATCACATACTGGTATGCACCAGCTTAATGAAGGCTGACATGACAGCTGACAATGGCTTCCACTTTCCTATTTTACACTTCGCTGGCTACAGCAGTATGACTTTACACCTCATCTTCTCATCCACATCCACACTGCTCAGCTGTCACTCACATGTCTCATGATGCATCCGCTAAGCACAGCAGCCTTTATGATACACACTGTAAAGTACTTATGAGCAGATTTGTCAAGGTCAGTATGATCAACATAACTGGTTGATTACTTTACGCATAGTCAACTTTTGTTTTCCAGATGAGGCAAAAAAATAAATTAATAGCCGCATGAAACAGCAACTTAAAAAAAGACAATGGGTTATAGTAGCATCACTTAGTGTTGCCTAAAGTATATTTTCAAAACAGCAGACTGAGACCTAAAAATGAAAGCAAGGCTATGTCACGTTGGGCTATTTGGGTATTTCATAGCGGAGGTGGTGCCGTTTCTGTGTAATGATAGTGCGCAAAAAATGATTAAACATTTTCATATTAGATTTCCTCAATTACCTTGACTTTAAAAGTCTTTTTTTTTAAACCCCCACCCCACTTTTGTCTCCCCAGTTGTATTCAGCAAATTACCCCACTCTTCAGAGCCATCCCGGTCGCTGCTCCACCCCCTCTGCCGATCCGGGGAGGGCTGCAGACTACCACATGCCTCCTCCGATACAGGTAGCGTCACCACACACCTCTTTTCATCTGACAGCGAAGAGTTTCACCAGGGGAAGGTAGCGCGTGGGAGGATCATGCTATTCCCCCCAGTTCCCCCTCCCCCCTGAACAGGCGCCCCGACCGACCACAGGAGGCACTAGTGCAGCGACCAGGACACATACCAACATCCGGCTTCCCACCGGCAGACACGACCATTTGTGTCTGTAGGGATGCCCGACCAAGTCGGCAGTAACACGGGGATTCGAACCGGCGATCCCCGTGTTGATAGGCAACGGAATAGACTGCCACGCTACCCGATCGCCGTAAAAGTCTTTTTTTTTTTAAAATGTCCCATCACTAGATCACTAGAACTACAATCACTATAACAAATTTCCTCTGTATTTCAAAAACAATTTCTTTTCACACGTGAAAAATAGTTGCAATATTTCAAAGTCATTTATTTTGAAGAGATTTTCAATGCGGTAAAGGTGTTTGATTGAAATATAAGTCTGACCATGTGTATAATCTCACAAAGTTATCACCAAAATCATTTTTTGTGACACTTTTTTTCATATATTACTTTCATCAGTATTTATTTTTGTCCCACCAGCTTTACAAAGTTAAATCTGTTTGTTAATGAAGTGTTACTGCTGTGTCCATGCCGTGTTGAGATGCTGAAGGGCCCAGGCCTGTCGCTCAGTATAACAGCTCACACAGTGGTCAGTTTTATGAGACTGCACTTCTTTGTAGCCCTTCCACAGCAGAGCGTCCACTGAAGATTACATCATTTACGGAGACACCATCATAGGAGGAGCCAGCCAGCGACAAGGGGAGGAGCCTCTGTCTTATGTAGCTACGCATGGACTCTGAATACATGGACGCACACACACAATATATAAATACATCAATTTATATACATATAAATATACACACACACAATAAAGAAAAATTGAAACCCTTCCCCTGCAGAAGAAGTGGGCCCTCCCTTACTATTTGCATGTCACTACATAAACAAAGGCATGCATCAGCAACAGGTGGGCAGCAGTTCTCTAGGTGAAAATACCTAGCTAATGAGAGGTCAGAGAAGAATGGCAATACTCATTTAAGCTGCCAAGAAGGCATAAATACTAACCACTATTTACAACAATGGTGTGCAGAAGATCATCTCTGACCACTCTATGCATTAAACCTTAGGTGGATGGACTACATAGCAGCAGATTACCCCGGGTTCCACCCAGTCAGGTAAGAACAGGAAGATGAGGTTACAGTGGGCATAAGATCACTTACATAGGATTGAATGATTGGTAAATTGTTGCCTGGTCTGACAAATCGTGATTTCTGCTGCAACATGCGGACGGTAGGGTCAGAATTTGACATAACCATGATGAATCCCTAATCAATACCATGTTATATCAACAGCACAAACAAATTTGCTGGCACTGCGTGATGCTATTGTCACATTCATGCCTTCTGTACTATTCTCCTTTGGCTAATCCTTGTCCTGTACCACTCATTATGTTACTCACCTGTTCCCTGTCAGGATTAATCACTGCACTGTGGCAGGAATGAGGAAAAACACAGGAGACCAAGGCGAGTTTGATGTTTATTCCTCAACTCCAAAAACCAACTGCAGCAGGAACAACCCTGCACCGGCGAGCCCGGGAACGTAAACCACGCCCCCAGCTCACAGTCCTGCTGGGTGAGAGGCATAGCCCCTAGTGTCCGCCACACAGCCCCCCCCCCCGAACACCCAGAAGGGACTCCTGGAAGAAACTTAGTGTCTCACTGGAGGCTTAAGCAGCCTGCCATAACGGCTGCGCCGTCCCTCAGCCGAAACAGTAGGTGAAACACAGTCCAAAGCCGGCTGAGAAGCAGAACGCTGAACCCGTGAAGACACTGCCGGGGTCCTGGAAGGAGGACGACCCCGACGCGGAACCTGGGCCGGAAACACAACTTCGCCTGCCACCCTGTGCGCCGGTTTAAGCCTATCAAGCGTGACACGCTCCCTACGCCCACCCATATCTAGCACAAAACCCTTAGGACCCGTCTCAAGAACCCGAAATGGGCCATCGTATGGGGGTTGGAGGGGCGAGCGGTGAGCATCATGCCGTACAAAAACAAAACGAGCCGACATGAGCTCTGCAGGCACGAACGACCGCGGAAAACAGTGGTAAACGGGGCCTGGAACCCGAGTGCTGTCGGACAAAAAAAGGATAAACGGCCGGACGGGGTCGAGGAGCGGAACTCCCAGGCAAAAATTCCCCAGGGACGCGGAGTGGCTGACCGAGCACCAGCTCAGTGGGTAACGCGTCGAGGTCCTCCTTAGGAGCCGAACGCAACCCGAGCATAACCCAAGGTAAACGATCCACCCAGTTACCATCCGAGAGCACCTTGAGCAACCGGTGAAAACGTTCACACAACCCGTTAGCCTGAGGGTGATACAAGGTAGTGCGGTGTACCTGCACACCCAAGGATCGCGCAAGTGCCGACCAGAGCTCTGACACAAACTGGGGGCCCCTGTCTGAGGTGATATCTGACGGAGTGCCGAAACGGGCGACCCAGGAGGAAAGAAAAGCGCGTGCAACATCCGAGGATGTTGTGGAGGAGGATAGAGGGACAGCCTCTGGCCACCTGGTGGTCCGATCTACCATTGTGAGCGGGTGCGTAAAACCCTGTGAAGAAGGTAGAGGGCCCACCAGGTCCACATGCACGTAGTCGAAACGTCTGGCCGGGATCGGAAACGGTTCAAGGGGCGATTTAGTGTGCTGGTGGACCTCAGCGCGCTGGCACGCTACACATGCAGCTGCCCACCCCTTGACGTCCTTGCGGAGGCCAGGCCAGACGAACTTGGAACCGACCAACTTCACTGACGCCCGAACTCCAGGGTGCGAGAGGGAGTGAATCGAATCGAAAACTCGACGGCGCCAGGCCACTGGAACAACGGGGCGGGGACGGCCGGTGGAGACATCGCAGAGGAGGGCAGGACTGCCTTCCTGCATCACAGCGTCCTCTAGCTTGAGACCGGTACGCGTTGACCTAAGGGCAAGGACGTCCGGGTCGCTGGGCTGGTCGGCAGCCATAGCGGAGAAATCCACACTGAGATGCACAGGACACACAAGCACACGCGACAGACAATCAGCAACAGGGTTGGACTTCCCGGCCACATGCTGATTGTCCGTTGTGAACTCGGAGATCGCCGCTAGGTGGCGCTGTTGACGAGCAGACCATGGCTCAGTCACCTTGGACATGGCAAAAGTCAGCGGCTTATGATCCACATAAGCCGTGAATGGGCAACCCTCCAGCAGGAAGCGGAAATGCCGGGTTGCAAGGTGCACTGCCAGCAACTCCCGGTCAAAAACGCTGTACTTGCGCTCGCTATCTCGCAGTTTGCGGCTAAAAAATGCGAGTGGCTGCCACGCATTCGCCACACGCTGTTCAACCACAGCCCCCACGGCTATGTCAGACGCATCGGTTGTTAAAGCTATGGACGCCGTGGGTGTGGGATGGGCGAGGAGGGCAGCGTTAGCCAGGGTGCACTTAGCTCCGTCAAAGGCCTGGACCTGTTCGGGAGTCCAGTCGAGACGGTCGTTAGCCTTCTTAAGCCGCAGGGCTTCGTTAAGTGGCTGAAGGAGGTGGGCAGCGTGAGGGAGGAAACGGTTATAGAAATTCACCATTCCCAAGAATTCCTGCAATGCCTTAACAGAGACTGGGCGGGGAAATTCCGCCACCGCTTGCACCTTAGAAGGCAACGGGACCGCGCCTTGCGGCGAAATGCGGTGACCCAAGAAGTCAATCACCGGCAGTCCAAACTGACACTTGGCCGGGTTGACTATCAGGCCGTGTTCGTCCAGACGACGGAAAACCTGTTTCAGGTGCGCCAGGTGCTCGTCAACTGACGGACTGGCCACTAATATGTCGTCGAGATAAACGAACACGAAATCAAGGTCACGCAACACCGAGTCCATCAGCCTCTGAAAGGTTTGCGCTGCCCCCTTCAAGCCAAAAGGCATGCGCATGAACTCAAAAAGCCCAAACGGGGTGATCACTGCGGTCTTGGGAACGTCCTCTGCGCGCACGGGAACCTGATGATAGCCGCGCACCAGGTCCACCTTAGAGAAAATAGTGGTACCTGCCAGGCGTATGGAAAAGTCCTGTATGTGTGGGATGGGATAGCGGTCATTGGCGGTGACGTTGTTCAAGCGGCGAAAATCGCCGCAAGGCCGCCACGACCCATCCACCTTGGGCACCATGTGAAGCGGCGAGGCCCACGGGCTGTTGGAACGCCTCACTATACCCAGACGCTCCATGATGGCGAACTCCTCCCTAGCTATACCCAATATTACCGCGTCGAGGCGCCGCGCGCGCGCAAAAACTGGCGATCCCAGAGTGGGAATAAATTGTTCTACACCGTGTTTAGTAACCGCGGTAGAAAAGGCAGGCGTAGTCACCGATGGAAAATCCGCCAGCAAACGCTGAAAAACATTCCCTAATGCTAAAAAGTTAGCGTGTGTTAACGGCCCGGCTCCCCCTGTCTCGCACGGAACAGTGGCGAAAGACACAGCATCAATTAAACGGCGGTTTGCAACATCAACCAGCAGACCATTAGCACACAGAAAATCCGCGCCGATAATAGGAACCGTAATGGCGGCCACTACAAAGTCCCACTCAAAATGGCGCCCGTGGAAGCAAACAGTCACCAACATTGTGCCAAACGTCGCAATGGACGAACCGTTAGCTGCACTTAACTGTGGGCCGCCGCCTTCGGCCGACCTGTCTGTCTTAGCAGGAGGGAGTAGGCTCTTTTGCGAGCCTGAGTCCACCAGAAACCGTCTTCCTGACATCGTGTCCTTAATGAAGAGCAGCTCACTACATCCGCCAGCGCCCACAGCCGCTACTGAGCGCTGGCCCTGGAGTTTCCCGCCGCCTCAAACGTGCATGGAGGGACGCAGCGCCGCCGAACCGCTGGCGGAAGAAACAGAGGCCTCTCCCGCGCTGTCTCTTCAGCCACCACTGCCGGGTAGGGATGCCCCCCGAAACCCGGTTCTAAACGGGAACCGGTTCTAAATTAGTAAAAACCGGAGCATTTTTAAGATCCGACGTTTTCGGTTCTGCTATCGGTAGTCGGTAGGTACTCGAGAAATCATGGAGTGAGATTTATATTGTGGCAAACATAATCTTGTTTGCCGTTTTCTCCATCTCTCTGTCTCTCTCTCTTACTGCGCAGGGGCGGTGCTGTGCTGTGCTCCACACACTCGCTGACACACGCACACACAGCTCTGCTCAAGTGCTCATCATGGCGGAGGGAACTAAACGTTCAAAAGTTTGGGTATATTTTTCAAAAGTCGATGATAACAACGCTCGTTGCCACAAGTGCAACAAATCATTTGCCAGTAAGGGCGGCAATACAAGCAATCTGTCGAAACATCTCTTGTCGAAACATGGTATTAATCTGCAGAAATGCGGCGTTTTCCACTGCTTTGCTCATAGTGTTCCATCCACGTCCACTGCAGGTAAGCCGTATGAGCCATAGATACGGAGTTAGCTAGGCTAATAACGATTATTACGAATAGGCCAATAAATAAAATATAATTGCTTAGCTAATTGTTTAGCTACAAATATATAAGCCAAAGATACGGAGTTAGCTAGGCTAATAGCCGGGGACACTATAAGTCAGGAGAGATCACAACTCCTGCCGGAGAAGGCAGATATGTTGATTTTTCTGCAGAAGAACTGTTAGGATAATGTTCTAGGTTCTTGTTTGTTTGAACTTCCGTTAGCCTTTTGCTGTAAAAATTTATTTTTAATATATATGTATTTTTTCTTTATCTTTATCTACTTTTATTTTTTATCTTATTTGTTGTTGTTGAATGTTGATTATAAAGTCTATAATTCAGACGCATTTAAAACATTGCTGCTGCTGTTGCTGCTGAATAAATAATATTTGTTTGTATTTATATAAAGTTATATAATAGAATAATAAAGCAATGTTGCTTCTGTTCTTAATTAAGTGTCTTTTTTTCTTGCATAATAATCAAAAAGAACCGATAAGAGTATCGATAAAGTACCGAACCGATAAGCAGTACCGATAAGAGTATGAGTATCGATAAAATCCTAACGATACCCATCCCTACTGCCGGGTCCGCGTCCTCCGACGTCGGCTGCAGAGGCTCCGGTGCCACACTCTGCACAGAGAACCGTCTGGTAGCCAGCAGGACCCGATCGGCCTCCTCAGCCAAACCTCGGCAGTCACCAGCGGCCAGACACGGGGAGTTAGCCAAAGCCGCGCGCACAGGAGACGGGAGCTGGCGCAGGAAAACGTGCGGGAAAAGGAATCCACCTTCGTCTGAGCCTAGCAGCGACAGCATATTGTCCATGAGATCCACAGCCGTCCCGTCGCCCAAACCGGATAGGGAAAGGATTCTATCTGCCCCCTCTGCGGTAGATAGGCTGTACCTCCAGAGCAGAAGATGTTTGAGGGCGACGTATTTATCGTGTTGCGGAGGGGCGCGCAACAGCTGCATGGCCCGGCGTGTGGACTGCTGGTCCAGTGCAGCGACGACCAAATAGTATCTGGAGTCGTCCGCGGAGATTCCACACAGGTGGAACAGCGCCTCGACATGCTGGAACCACGAGGCCGGGTCGCTCTGCCAGAACTCTGGGAGTTTCACAGCCGCGGCGAGAATGGCCGGCTGTGAGAGTTGGGGCGGCGTGGCCGAAGTGGATTCACACTCCTCTTCTGCTCCAAACATGTTCAATTCGGGGTCACCAATGTGGCAGGAATGAGGAAAAACACAGGAGAGCAAGGCGAGTTTGATGTTTATTCCTCAACTCCAAAAACCAACTGCAGCAGGAACAACCCTGCACCGGCGAGCCCGGGAACGTAAACCACGCCCCCGCTCACAGTCCTGCTGGGTGAGAGGCATAGCCCCTAGTGTCCGCCACAGCACCATATTTAAGCCTGCTCTTTCATTGCCCCCGGTCCAGATTGTCAAGCTTTGCTTGTCATGTGTAGGTCAAGTCTCTTGTCATGTCTTGGTCAAGTCTCTTGTCATGTCTAGGTCAACCCTCTTGTCATGTCTAGGTCAACCCTCTTGTCATGTCTAGGTCAAGTCTGTTGTTATGTCTAGGGTCAAGTCTCTTGTCATGTCTAGGTCAACCCTCTTGTCATGTCTAGGTCAAGTCTCTTGTCATGTCTAGGTCAAGTCTCATGTCATGTCTAGATCAACCCTCTTGTCATGTCTAGGTTGAGTCTCTTGTCATGTCTAGGTCAACCCTCTTGTCATGTCTAGGTCAAGTCGCTTGTCATGTCTAGGTCAAGTCTCTTGTCATGTCTAGGTCATCCCCCTTGTCATGTCTAGGTCAAGTCTCTTGTCATGTCTCAGTCAAGTCTCTTGCCATGTCTAGGTCAAGTCTCTTGTCATGTTTAGGTCAACCCTCTTATCATGTCTAGGTCAAGTCTCTTGTCATGTCTATGTAACCCACATGATTACATGTACCCTGTGATGTATGTAAGTTCCACAAGTTGCCTCTAGGAGGCACACGAGCTACAGAGTTTAAACCATACAAACAACCGTCGACAATAGAGAAGAGAAATACAGATATTTAGAAATACGGACAACTTTGACTATGGATACTTGAATTATTGATATTTGAACTACGGATATTTGAGCTACAGGACATTTGAACTACGACAAAAAAGATCCCTCCCACGAAGCTTCCTTGACAGATGATCTCCTGTTGAAGGAAGAAGGAAGACTCTTTTCTCTTGTGTTTTGTACGCTGCTGGAATCCTGACTGGTTTTTTTAGTACCCCCGAACAACCCCCCTCGCTACACCCTTTTGGAACCCTTGGATACCCCCTTTGGATTGCCCCCATCATCGCCCTGGATTTGGATTCATCATCATCGCCTCTACATTAACTTGCCCCTGTGATTGTGGTAGGATCTGGACATTGCACCTTGCACAGATTGGAAGACTGAATCATTCCCCCTTTTCTTTATTATTTTCTTTGAGTGCACTCATACTTTATTTTGGATTATTTTCTTTAATTTGTTAGTGTAGAATATGGCTGCATAAGTAATATATTAGAAGGGTATAAAATAGAATATAGATAGATATAGACAATAAATAGAATATTAGGAAGAACTTTTAAAAAGTATAATAGAGTAAAATATATATATATATATCACATCTAATTTAGTATTGATATTGAAATAACTTTACTTTGAACTGTTGAAATAAATTGGTTTTTTTATTGTAAACTATACCCACGAGTGTGTGTGTTGTCTTTGGGGTGAGTACTAGAATCTGGTCTAGAAAAAAACCTACACCAATCTCCACTGAACTTAGACATTAGACCGTAAACTGTCCCTGTGCAAGCATAGGCCCATTCCCCTGTCGTGTAGGTTACATCTAGTTCAACTCTCTTGTGATGTCTAGGTCAACCATCTTGTCATGTCCAGGTCAAGTCACTTGTCAGCAGGATCTTGAAGTCAATATGGTATTTAACAGGGAGCCAATGGAGTTGCTGAAGTACGGGAGTGTTATGATTTATGGAAGGAGGTCTGGTAATGATATGGGCAGCTGAATTCTGGACCAACTGAAGTTTAAGCAGACAGTTATAGTATTGTCAATAGTCAGAGAAAAACTATCGGGTTTGGCCAAAGTAGATTTAGTGCTTACTAGGAGGACCTCGGTTTTATCACTATTAAGTTTGAGCATTTCATTTCTTGTAAGCAGTCAGAAAGGGAAGTGGGCGGAAGAGTGGAGGGAGGCTTGGTGGATAGATAAAGCTGGGTCATCTGTGGATCAGTGAAATGCCAAATTTCCTGAAAATGTGGCCAAGAGGTTGTAGTTAAATAATAAATAGGAGGGATCCCAATACAGAGCCCTGGGGAACACTGGTAGTAACAGGAAAGGACTATGATCTCAAATGTTTAAGTTGGACAAACTGAGTGTGGCCAGAGAGATATGTTCTAAACCAGTCAAGGTTTAATAAGCCAGTTATTCCAATGGAAACTAATCTTTCTAGGAGGCTGCTATGTGAGATAGTATCAAAGGCTGCACTTAGATCAAAGAGAATAAGTATGGTTGAGAGCCCAGAGTCAACTGCCATCAACAGATCATTAGTGATTTTCACCAAGGCTGTCACCGTACTGTGCATGGAGCAAAAACCTGGCTGGAATTGTTCAAACAGATCGTTGTTAAGTGGGATAGTCAGAGAGATGAAGAAAGTAGGCAGGAGTACAACGAGATGTGGCGTAAAGTGAAGAGAGAGGTGGCAAAGGCAAAGGAAAAGGTGTATGGTGAGTTGCATGAGAGGTTAGACACTAAGTAAGGAGAAAAGGACTTGTACTGATTGGCTAGACAGAGGGACCGTGCTGGGAAGGATGTGCAGCAGGTTGGGGTGATCAAGGATAGAGATGGAAATGTGCTGACAAGCGAGGAGACTGTGCTGAGAAGGTGAAAGGAGTACTTTAAGGAGCTGATGAATGATGAAAATGAGAGAAAAAGTTGAATGATGTAGGGATGGTAAATCAGGACGTGCAGTGGATTAGCAAGCAGTAAGTGAGGGCAACTATGAAGAGAATGAAGAGTGAAAAGGCAGTTGGTTCAGATGACATATGTGTGGAGGCATGGAGATGTTTAGGAGAGATGGCAGTGGAGTTTTAACAAGATTGTATAACACAATCTTGGAAACTGAGAGGATGCCTGAGGAGTGGAGAAGAAGTATACTGGTACCGATTTTCAAGAATAAGGATGATGTGCAGAACTGTAGCAACTACAGAGGTATAAAGTTGATCAGGCACAGCATGAAGATACGGGAAAGAGTAGCGGAAACTAGGTTGAGGAGAGGTGACGATTAGTGAGCAGCAGTATGGTTTCATGCCACAAAAGAGCACTAAAGTTGCGATGTTTGCTTTGAGAATGTTGATAGAGAAATATAGAGAAGGTCAGAAGGACCTTCTCTATACCTCAGTCAGAAGTTAGAAGTCAGGTCAGAAGGAGCATACGACAAGTTGCTGAGAGAGGAGGTGATATTGTATGAGGAAATTGGGAGTGGCAGATAAGTATGTAGGAGTGGTGCAGGATATGTATGAGGGCAGTGTGACAGTGGTGAGGTGTGCGGTAGGAATGACAAATGGGTTCAAGATGGAGGTGGGATTACATCGAGGATCGGCTCTGAGCCCTTTCTTGTTTGCAATGGTGATGGACAGGTTGACGGATGTGTACATCCTTGATAGGGAGGAACCGGGGGGCGGGGGAATAGTAGATGAATAGGTGAATAGTACATAGGACCATTGTAACTCCAGTTAATGGTCACGGCAATTTGCATATGAAACCGATCATTGTTGGTTCGGTTGTTATGCAACTTTGCTGTTTATAAGGGTGGGGATACCTGCAGTCAGTTGAGACTGAAGATGTTGCTTAGATGAGTGATGAAACGATTCTCCCAACGTTGTGTCCCGATGAATGGATACAACTTTCTGGGATTTCTTTACCTGGATTATTGAGCATGCATCAAGATAATTTGTAATGCATCACTGTTGTATCAAAAGCTGATCATTTCCTGCCCTTTTTTAAGATTTTTTGTTGTTGCATTTTCCGCCTTTATTTGACAGTGATAATCAAGAGAGAGACAGGAAAGGCAGGGGAGACAGAGGGGATGACATGCAGCAAAGGGCGCGGGCTGGATTTGAACCCAGGCCGCTGCGGTAAGGACCCAGCCTTATCTGGTACACGCTCTACCAGGTGAGCCACCGGGGTACCTTGACCATTTCCTGGTCTTTGCTGTTGATGTTGAACGATGCTTCTCACTACAAGTGGGTGGAGGAGTGTTGTTTTGACACAACTTTATGATGGTGGTTACGAATGTTTGTTCCAGCAATGGCTTTGAGAAACAGTTTTTCTGCTAACAACAGCTCCTCTAATGGAATTTACAACCATCATTAGATAACGACGCATTTGGGAAACATATCCCAGGATGATTCTTGCCCTTTCACAGGAAGCATAATCTCATGGAAAATATCCATCATGAGGGCACATTATACCCATGAATTGATGACCCTGATCTGCTTTTGTGTGCTAAGGCATGTTCTGGCATCAAGGCATCAATCTATAGGTATTAATGGACCCAGTGTATGCCAGCTTAATGCCTCCCTAACCATTACACCTCCCCCATCAGTCTTTACAGTTGTAACCATGCAGGACAGCACCTTTGCCTTATGTGTTTTATGCCACACCTTGAGTGTGCTATTGTGGTGGTGCAGTTGGAACTGCGATTTATTAAACTACAAATTTTTCAAGTCATCGATAGTCCAGTGCTGATGTTTTTTTTAGGGTAACTGAAAACACCTTTGGCAGTTTAGCATGGACAGGAGAGAAACCTTGCATGGTTATCTGCTCTTATACACCATTCAGGCAAGAGTGGGACACATCGTGTGTTCCGAAATTGGTTGCTGTACTCCACAATTGTATTGTGATGGTACAGAATAACTAAACCCTAGGCCTTTGCTGACATCTACAGGTTATGAACCATGTAAAGATTAAAAACACGTCAGGCTGCTCTTGGTACTATGTTATGTTAAAAAAAAAACTATGTTATGTTAGCCTAGCAGGATAAACACAGCGGAGCTAATAAAATGAATAATGAGGTCATCCGGGTAGCGTAGCAGTCTATTCCATTGCCTACCAACACGGGGATCGCTGGTTCGAATCCCCGTGTTACCTCCGGCTTGGTCGAGCATCCCCAGAGACACAATTGGCCGTGTCTGTGGGTGGGAAGCCAGATTTGGGTATGTGTCCTGGTCAATGCACTAGCACCTCCTCTGGTCGGTTGGGGCGCCTATTCAGGGGAGAGAGGGAACTGGCAGGAACAGCGTGATCCTCCCACGTGCTACGTCCCCCTGGTGAAACTCCTCACTGTCAGGTGAAAATCAGAAGCTGGCGACTCCACATGTATTGGAGGAGACATGAGGTAGTCTACAGCCCTCCCCCCCGGATTGGCAGAGGGAGTGGAGGAGTGACCGGGACGGCTCGGAAAATAAGGTAATTGGCCAAGTACAACTGGGGAGAAAAGGGGGGGGGGTTTTTTGTTGTTGTTGAATAATGGGTCTGTTAGATGAAAGTAGACCAAAGAACCAGCATTGACCATACTATTGACAATTGTTAGAGCTGGGTCTGTCTGTCTGTCTATCAATGCCGATAGGTGTGCTGGCACACCTGAATAAAACTGACCCATTACTCATTTTATTAGCTGCAGCTGTATTTAACCTGCTATGCTTACACCACAGAGGATCAAAACCAGTCTAGCATGTGTTTGACCTTTAGATAGTTTTAACCTGTACATGTCAGAAAACTCTGGCTCTGTGTGATGGCCTGGCGCCCTGTCCAGGGCGTTTTCTCGCCTGCTGCTCAATGACTGCTGGGATAGGCTCCAGCATCATGGACTGGAGATTACTTGTTATAGCCTGAGCCACCAGACATCTCCCACATTCAACTTCATACATCACATTCACCAAGGGCTGCCTCTCAGAGAGCAAACATTTTGAGATGTCTTGTGTTCTGGTGTATTTATTGTACACGTTTGAGATTGTCTCATTTAAAAAGCCAAGCAACTCTACAGACAATGATGCTCAGACCCACCCTTTGTGCACTCATGATCATGCCTTTTCCAAAGTCTGTTTGATCATGCAATTAGCCCACTCGGTAATCCATTTACAAGCTGAACAAGTGTGGCGACGGAGTTGCTGTTGTTTGTTTGTGACACAGTGTGTCACAAGAGAGGGCCAACTTCTTCTGCATTGGCAGGGTTTCTTATATATATTTTGAGTAATTGTGTAAAAATAAATAAATACATAAACAAATATCTAAAATGACAAAACCAACTCACCTACTCTTTCCCAGTGTCCCAGATAATACTGAGGTATACAGTCCTGAGAGGAAAAAGAAGCAGAAGTCACTTGAGACAACTTATTACAGAGCAATGAGACAACTTATTACATATATTAAATAAAAACGTATATCATTTGATTACAGCCACTAGACATCCCCACCCCCTAAAAAGGTGGAAGAAAACAATCATTTACTGTACAGATGATTTGACTATTTTCATTAAAGAGGGAATTCAATGCAAGTATAGCTTTTTGGATAAGCTCATTTTAGCTGGGAGAAATTCACCAATCTGAAAGAAACAAGCGCAGAGTAAAATAATGGTAACTGTACCTAACTCAACACATATCTTGACAGAAAACAAACAAAACATTTCTTGAGATATTGACTTAATACTGATGCTGAAAAAGATGGATAAGGCATAAGCTGGGACTCTGGTCAATTCCAAAATGTAACATTTCCTCAATCATTCAGACATAACTACATCCATTTTGACAACACCAAGTACAAAATGTCATTTTGCTGGACATCTTGAAAATAGCAGACTGCAGTCGCTTGGTAAGTGATTTAAAACTTGCTTTGAGTTTTGATTCAGCGAGTAGGTCCTCTATTGCTTCCTTTGTTATGAAAATCAGATGGGGGCGGGTTCAGTTTTGGTACTTCCTGGTATTTAAACACACAGCTGTGCTGTAGCGTCAGCCCTCATTGTGTTAAAACTGAATTGGGTAAAGACCTGCGAGTCTACCTGTGCGAGTCCACCGAACAAGGACACAGCCTGGTAATTCCCTTTTCTACTATTCTCTCTCCTTGCCTGCCTCACCCACCATGTGCTGCAAAGACATCCCTGTCATTCACGGTTATCGAAAAAAATCACATCTGTCGCAGACAATGCAACTATGAAAACCTCTATTCACTCAGGAAAGCCTCCTCTACTCACTCCTCTTTCATGTTTGGATTATGGATTTGCTAAAAGGCTGTAAATAAAACAGAATTTATCCAAGCACTTGCTAATCTGTCAGACATCCAGGTACTAGCCCTGACTGACACCTGGGTACGCCCAGAAAACACTGTCACACTGGCCGCACTCTCTGTTGACTCTGCTTTCTCACACACACCCCTTTCTGTTAGGCATGGAGGCAGTAGGGGTGTCCTCATTTCCAAAGACTGGAAATTCCCTCGTTCCCCGGTGGTGGAATGAGTTACCAAACTCCATTTGATCCGCTGAGTCCGTCTCCATCTTTAAGAAGAAGCTAAAGACCAAGCTCTTTCTCAAACCCCTCCACACCTGATAGTATTAAAAAAAAATAACATTTGCTTCTATGCACCTTTGCCTTTGTGCCTGTTGACACCTATGTCCTATTGGACTTGAACCTAGTTTTTTTTTTCACACTTACTTGCGTTGTCGCCTCCTGACTAGATACTTGTATTAACTCTCAGATGTACGTCGCTTTGGATAAAAGCGTCTGCTAAATGAAATTGTAAATTGTAAAATTGGTGTCGGCTGTTTAGCATTGTGCTGTTAAAATAATGAATATCCCTTGCTGTTTACCATAATCGACCACAATGTCAATGCAGCACCAGAGAGCAGTGGATTCCATCCTGAATCTTATCTTTACATAAGGCATCTCCCAGTTAGAAAAGTCATATGCTGAAGTTATCGGGTTCAAGCTATTGTTTGGCAAACAGGATAGCTTATCTTACATTAATGAAACCTATTATAATATTTGTCAGTGGGAACAACATGCAATAATGCAAAAAAAATCAAATTGGGGTGTTTTTTTTGGGTAATGTGTAATTAGGGATCCAAGCACGTAGAGCTGGGACCCTATTGTTTTTGCTCAGATAACTATTATTAGTGGATTAGCTGAAAGCAAGTACATCATGTTCTTCTCCCTCCGCTGAACTCAACAGAGGAAGATAAATCAAGCCGTCATCATTTTATCTCCACCGCCTCCTTCCGCCCTTGTCACCAGAAAGACAGACTGACTGATTGTCATGATAAGAGAGCAGCCACCCGACTGACTAAGACAGCACTGCTGCTCCTCCTCCTGTTGTGCTGCCGGCCACCAAGGGACATCCACTGGCCAGGACTAAGGGGGTAGCATCTACCTGAACTTGCTCTCCAGAGACAAAAAAAGAGTGGGGTAGCTCCTGTGCCCCCAAAACTGTGTGACGCTTGTCTAGCTATTGACAATAAAATTAAACATTTGAATGAACACAGTTGCACCATCCAAAAAATGAGCGATTCTTTCTCATCACAGTCATTTGAATAAAAGTGTTCCCCCCAGTCATATTGTTGAGATGTGTCCTCTCCCCGTGGGCTCATGGACCACTCCTTCTTCTAAAGCGACTTGCCCGGACAAAGTTTATAAGCAGGGTGCTGGCTTGGATGTCTCTGCTGCACTTGCCAATGATATCCCTGCTCCAATATTTAAAATTTTCTGTGTCTTGGCTCGCTGCTCCCTGCCCTGGGGTTAATGACAGTATGGCCAACACTGCAATACACTCTGCCTATAATCTGATAAAGAGCTACAGCCAAAATCCGACTTGCTCTCCGGTCGCTGTTACTTCTTCCATCTCAGCAGTAGAAATGGACGCAGTCTATGCATTGAGTGCTACTTTCTAGTTGCCACGGAGAGTAATAGAGTCTGTACGGCCCGTACAGAACCAAGGGCTAGTTCAGCCATGATGTGTTCACTTGCCCTAACAATTACCTCCACATTGGTGATGGAGGATGACAGCTCACACCACCCAAACCAGTCATATCACAAAGCCATTTGCCAAGCTCCATGCTTCATCCTCGGTTAAGTTGATCGCGTCGACGATGGAGAATGGTGGAATTAACACTGTTCATGCCTGTTGCAACACAGAGTTGACAGCTAAGCCCTGTGTTTCAACTCTGTTTAATTCTATTGTCTCAACGATGGACATAACACCATGGCAGTGGCTAATTATTATTAGCTCGCCCATGACAGACATGGCAAGTGTTTCACGCTCATCTGTCATGAGGGACTGTGGCAAGATACTTCCTTCTTCAGACTGGCCCTTTCATGACAGGCCCCCCTTGGGTTGTTACGGCACAAATGGTGACAACGTTGGCAGCAGCCATCGTGGAGTTTAAAGTGTTTGTCAAAAATGCTCCTCAGCGGACTGAACACCCACTCTCAGCATGACTACATCTGGCAAGAAAAATGTCCCATGCCACATTAGCTAGACAACGCATTATGGTTGGGTTATGTGCTCCAGTTCACGCAGCCCCCACCTTGCCCTTCTCAGGACTGATTCATACTGAGCTACCAGACTTGATGGTGATCACGGTTGTCTCAAGAGCTGCTATCCAAAGGGGCCATAACGATGGTTACTCAAAAAAACACAGAGAAAGGATTTTTCTCCCTTTAATTTCTGGTTCCCAAGAAGTTGGGCAGTATGGGGCCAATTCCGGTTCTCCATTTGCTCCATCTGTCAACTGTAACAAAGAAATTCCGAATGCTCACACCGAAGAATCTAATTCAGTATGTTCAACACGGAGAATAGTTACATCCAACAGTACATATCCAAGATGACCGCCGTGAGGCTTGCCCCGGTTCCTGCTCTGCTGCTGTGTCTTGCACTTTTGTCTATGGTTTATGTCAGAAAAGCATCATGTCTATGGAAATACAACCGTGAGGAGTTGCTGTCCATCAGGAGGACCACATGTGGCAATTTAGGACCATCTGCCAACATTCCAGAAGGATATACAGGTTGTAAACAACACTGGATCGCCACCCTGGGGAAATACACCTAGCACAGGGAGACGGAGAACAGGGGTGCTCTCCAGGTTCGGGACACGGCCCTATCGGCCCTCACTACCAGCACTGATCTTATCCAACGTGTGATCCCTCAAAAATAAAATGAATGAACTTTTGTCATTAACACAAACCCGACAGAGACTACAGAGACTGCTCAGCCTTCTGCTTTATCGAGACATGGCTGGATCAATCAGTCCCTGATCAAGCGGTAACCCCCCTGGCTTCACTATCTTCACAGCCGACAGGTCAGTCAAACTATCTCACAAGTCTAAAGGCGGAGGTATTTGTCTCATGGTCAATCAGTGCTGGTGTAACAACTCAAGAATCCTTCGTCGCTACTGCCCTTATGATCTTGAATTCATCAGTTTGAATTGTAGACCATATTACCTTCCAAGAGAATTCGCTTCAATTTTATTAGTTGCTGTTTACATTCCACCACAAGCTAATGCTAACACAGCCATTAGCAAACTCTCGCAACACATTTTCTGTGTTGAAAACTCCAACCCTGACACGTCTGTCATCGTGTAAGGAGATTTCAACCATACGAATCTGTCCCTTGAACTACCTAACTATGAACAACAAGTTACTTGCCATAGCAGAGAAAACAAAACATTGGCTCACTGCTACATCTCAATTTCGAATGCTTACCGTGCATTTTTGAGGGCCCCACTGGGGAAGTCTGACTACGATGTGTTACTCCTCATCCCAAAATACAAACAAAAGCTTAAATCCATCAAGAAAACAACCAAATCTGTCAGGTCCAGGTCTTTGGATGCCATTGAAACGCTTCAAGGGTGCTTTGAATGAACTAATTGGAACATATGTATTTAGTGCAGCTTGTGACCCCCTTTATGAACTCACTGACACAGTGACGTTATACATCCAAGTTCTGCGAGGAAATGCGCATCCCTGCCAAAACAGTGACATTGTATGGCAATAAAAAACCCTGGTTCTCCAAAGAATTACACCTCCTACACAAAGAAAAGAACCGGGCATACAAAAACAGAAACAGGGATCAGTACAAAGCAGCCAAGTATAAGTTGCATGCTGCAATAACAAAAGCAAAGTCTAGCTATGCAACAAAACTTGAACAACAATTCTCTTCCAGTAACTCCAGCTCAATATGGAAAAAATCTTAAGGAAATGACAGATTACAAAAAAATGCCCCTGCTCCCCTCCAGATAATGACCATAACCTCCCTGATAAATTACATAATTTTTATGCAAGGTTTGAAAAACATATTCCACTTGCCACCCCCCCCCTTCTCCCACTCCAATGCCACCTTTCTGCATCCAAGAGGATGAGGTGAGAGCAACATTCAAGAAGCTGAACATTAAGAAAGCAGCAGGGCCAGACGGCATCAGTCCTGCTTTGTTAAGCCACTGTGCAGCACAATTGGCCCCAATATTTTCCATCATATTTAACACCTCTCTAAGCCAATGTACAGTCCCACAGTGCTTCAAACACTCTACCATCATTCCTGTGCCAAAGTCCTCAAAGATCACCTACCTCAATGACTTCAGACCAGTTGCTCTAACATCTGTGGCCATGAAAGCATTTGAGCGCATCATTCTGTCACACTTGAAATCTTGCACCTCCCCAGTGATGGACCCATATCAATTTGCCTATCAAGCCAACCGATCTGTTGAGGATGCAGTTAGCATAGCCCTTTATCATGCCCTGCAACACCTGGAATCACCAAATACCTACGCACACATCCTGTTCATAGACTTTAGTTCCACCTTCAACTCCATCAACCCACTCAAACTCTTTACCATACTTTTGGATATGAACATTGACCCAGCCATATGCCACTGGATTTGGAGCTTCCTGTGGAATAGGCCACAGAGAGTGAAGGTTAATAACCTAACCTCACACCCTCTTACCCTCAGTACAGGTGCTCCTCAGGGCTGTGTTCTCTCCCCCTAGCTCTTCTGACTTACACCACCCACTTTACATCCATGGATAGCTCTGTGAAAATAATAAAATACGCAGACGTCACAACCATTGTAGACCTCACCTCCAACAATGATGAAACCCAGTACCGCACTGCAGTAGACCAAGCTGTCACTTGGTGTGCAAACAACAACCTTCTGCTTAATACAGCCAAAGCCCAAGAACTCATTATTGACTTCCGATGCACACCAAATCCTAAAACAACCATACAAATGCGGAGACCCCATCACCATCACGACTCTTAAATTCCTTGGAACATACATCAGCAATAACCTGAAGTGGAAAATCAACACAGAACACATCATTGCAAAAGCTCAACAACGACTCTACTTTCTTAGGCAGCTTGAAAAATACCAGATCAAACATCAACTGCTCGCTCTGTTTTACTCGGCCATTACTGAATCCATCATAACATCTTCTATTACAGTATGGTACGGTGGCAGGGACAGTCAAACACGGAAAAAACTGCGGCGGATTGTCAACAAGGCATCCAAAATCATAGGCAACCCACTCCCCTCAGTTGAATCTCTACATAATAACCGGACTATAAAACAAGCAAAGAAGATCATCTCCAACCCCTCACATGCTGCTCATCACCTCTTCCAGCTCCTTCCCTCAGGGAGGCGCTTCAGGTCACTGTCCACTAAGACAACACGCTTCACAAACAGTTTTTTTCCCCTAGCCATCAGGACTCTGAATTCTTGCCTATAGTCCCCTCCTAACACACCATTGGCCTAAATACCACCATTCACGTAATTGTAATGCACAATATGTTTATTTCTATTATTGTGTAACTGTGTTGTTCGTGATAATATGTGGAGTGTCCGTTGTTGTCCATGTATGTATTATGCTGCAGAGTTTGTGTACCAAAAACAAATTCTTAATCTATCCATCCATCCATCCATCCATCCATCCATCCATCCATCCATCCATCCATCCATCCATCCATCCATCCATCGTCTTAGCATCCATAGACCTGAAGGATGCTTATTTCCTTGCTGCGTATGGGGCAGCGTAGCCACATACTGGTCAGAGTTCCCGTGTCCACAGTGGAAAGTGCCTACAATGGGCATGCGAACGTCGGAACTGGACCTTCAGAGTAGTGGAAGAAGGTTCCCTGGTCTGATGAGTTCTATTTTCTTTTAGATCACGTGGATGGCCGTGTATGTGTCTGCCGTTTATCTGGGGAAGTGATGGCACCAGGATGCACTGTGGGAAGACGACAAGCTGGTGGAGGGAGTGTCATCACAATCAGAATCAGAATACTTTATTTATCCCCGAGGGGAAATTGAGTTCTATTACAGACACTCACACTCTAATAACTAAAAACTAACAAGATACAAGATAAGAAAATAGAAACAGAAACAAACAGAAATAAAAGATAAATAAGAAATAGAAATAAGAACAAAATATATCAACAAACATGGTGCACATAACACTCTATCTATACTGCACTACCACAGCACACAACAAGCAGCACAAACAAAACTCAACAGGGCCAATCCAATGACCATTAACTCAGAGTGTCTGACAGTCTGAGTCTGAGGGAGGAGTTGTAAAGCTTGATGGCCACAGGCAGGAATGACCTCCTGTGGCGCTCTGTGGTGCTTTTCAGCATAATGAGTCCATTACTTAAAGTCCTCTAGCGCCCAACCGGCATATCATGGAGTGGGTGGGAGACATTGTCCATGATGGCACGTAAAACAGCATCCTCCTCTCAGAAACCGCCGCCAAATAATCCAGTTCCACCCCCACAACGTCATCGGCCTTGTGGATCAATTTTTTGAGCCTGTTTGCATCTGCTATCCTCAACCTTCTGCCCCAACACACAACAGCAAACAGGAGAGCACTGGCCACCACAGACTCATACCACATCCTGAGCATTGTCTGGCAGATGTTAAAGGACCTCAGCCTCCTCAAAAAGTAGAGACGGCTCTGTCCCTTCTTGTAGAGGGCATCAGTGTTCTTAGCCCAGTCCAGTTTATTGTCTATATACACCCCCAGGTATTTATAGTATTCCACAATGTCCACACTGACCCCCTGGAAGGAGACAGGGGTCCCAGCTGTCATGTCCCTCCTCAGGTCAACAACCAGCTCCTTTGTATTAGTCACGTTGAGCTGCAAATTGTTCTGCTCACACCACGTGACAAAGTTTCCCACCACAGCCCTGTACTCAGCCTCCTCGCCATTACTGATGCATCCGACTATAGCAGAGTCATCAGAGAACTTCTGAAGATGGCAGGACTCTGTGTGGTAATTGAAGTCCGTGGTGTAGAGGGTGAAAAGGAAGGGAGACAGGACTGTCCCCTGCGGAGCCCCAGTGTTGCTGACCACTCTGTCTGACACACAGTGTTGCAAGCACACATACTGTGGTCTACCAGTAAGGTAGTCAACAATCCAGGACACAAGGGGGCATCTACCTGCATTGCTGTTAGCTTCTCACACAGTAGAGCTGGCTGGATGGTGTTGAAGACACTGGAAAAGTCAAAGAACATGACTCTTACAGAGCTTGCTGGCTTATCCAGGTGGACATTCCTGTTAAGCAGGAAAATAATGGCATCCTCAACTCCCAGTCAGGGTTGGTAGGCAAACTGGAGGGGGTCTAAGTATGGCTTGATCATGGGCCGAAGCTGCTCCAGGATGAGTCTTTCCAGAGTCTTTATGATGTGTGAAGTCAATGCTACCGGTCTGTAGTCCTTGGAGTCCCTGGGATGCGACGTTTTAGGCACAGGAATGAGGCAGGATGTTTTCCACAGTACGGGGACCCTTTGAAGTCTAAGGCTCATGTTGAAGACATGGTGAAGCACTCCACATAACTGAGGGGCACAGACTTTGAGCACCCTGGAGCTAACACCATCCCGGCCTGCCGCCTTGCATGCGTGAAGTCTCAACAACTGTCTTCTGACATGGTCAACCATGAAGCACACTGTAGGTGTTACAGGTGGGGGGGCATCAGGATGGAGAGGGCCATTAGTCCAGGAACCCGGGGGGGGGTTAGTAGTGCCCCCACTGGAGGCTGGGGGGATGTAGGGAGGAGGAGGGGGAGGGAGGGGCAGTGAAGTTGACGGTTGGTGAGGGCAGGCAACAGATGAGACAGGGGAGGACGGGGAGCGGTCATTGTGTCAAATCTGTTAAAAAACACATTAAGTTCATTGCCCCTGTCCAAGCTGCCCTCCACTCCTCTGCTGCCAGTCGGCCTGAAACCAGTGATGGTCTTCATACCACTCCAGACCTCTCTCATCTTGTTCTGTTGGAGTTTTTGCTCCAACTTCCTCCTGTAGTTATCTTTAGCCTCCCTGATTCTCACTTTAAGGTCCCGTTGTATTTTCTCAACTCCTCCTTATTGCCAGCTCTAAAGGCCTTCTTCTTTTCGTTCAGGATGGCTTTGATGTCCTTCGTTATCCATGGCTTATTATTTGAATAACAATGGACAGTCTTTTCAGGGACAATGCAGTTCACACAGAAGTTTATATAGTCGGTGACACACCCTGTGATCCCATCCAGGTCATCCCCGTGTGGCTCACAGAGAGCCTGCCAGTCTGTTACCTCAAAACAGTCCTGGAGTTTCACGCAGACCGCCTCCAACCATTTTCTCATTGTTTTTGTGGTCACAGGCTGCCGTTTTACAAGGGGCACATAGAAGGGGTTCAGATATTCTAGGTTGTGATCTGACTTACCCAGGGGAGGGAGGAGAGAAGAGCTGTAAGCCTCTTTCATGTCAGCATACATCAAGTCCAGTGTCCTCTCCTCTCTGGTTGTGCAGTTCACATACTGGGCAAAGTCGGGCAGGGTTTTCACCATGGAGACATGGTTGAAGTCACTCGAGATTTTTAGGGCACTCGGGTGTTGTATCTGAAGATGAGCTATGGCGGTATGAATGACGTCACACGCTGCCGTCGGGTCTGGCCATTCATGTGGATGTCAATTTGACATGTTCCATCTACCTAAACATCGTTGCAGATCAGGTACACCCCTTCATGGCAATGGTATCCGCTGATGGCAGTGGCCTCTTTCAGCAGGATAATGCGCCCTGTCATACTGCACACATTGTCCGGTAATGGTTTGAGTAACATGATGCAGTGTTCAAGGTTTTACCCTGGCCTCCAAATTCTCTAGATCTCAATCCAATTGAGCACCTGTGGGATGTGCGGAACTGACAAGTCCGATCCATAGTGGTTCCACCTCATAACTTACAGGACTCGAAGGATCTGCTGCGAATGTCTTAGTGCTAGATTCCATAGGACACCTTCAGGAGTCTTGTAGAGACCATGCCTTGGCGGGTCGGTGCTGTTTTGGCGGCACACAGAGGACCAACAGCATTAGGCATGTGGTCATAATGTTTTGCCTCATCAGTGTACATTTGTAGGCTACAGAGGTGGTTCACTCATGAGTGTTTGGACCCAAGACAACACAAAGTTGATCGCAGTTGATTGTTCAGAATCAGAAATACTTTATTCATCCCCAATGGGAAATTGGGCCAAATGTAGCATGAATTCAGGGAGCACGTGGGAATCGAACCTGAGTTCCCCGCACCATAGTCAACTGCACTAACCAGTCAACTAAAGGGTCCAACCCGTTAGCCAAGGGCCAGTGAGTCTACACACCCGTGATCGTTACACTGTTACACGACCCCCCACCTTCGACCCCCCACCTGCATACCAGCTCCCCCTCATGCCTCTGAGCACATATGCATCCCACCACTGCCACCAAATGTAGTGTGTATTCAGGGAGCAGGCGGGAATTGAATCTGACTTCCCCGCATTGCGGGCGACTATGTTAACCAGTAGACTAAAGGGTCCGACCTGTAAAAAATCCCCTCTATTTATACTATTATGTGAAGATCGATAGGTAGATGGATAAATATACTTTTATACTATGCTAATTGTGGAGAAAGTACTTTTATTGGTATCATTAATTATGTTACCATTGTACAAATAGATAGATGGATCAAAGCTGTGTCCAGATGAACTGATTCAACTTTTTTTTTCCATTCAAATTTGTTTAGCAAAAATGATAAGCAACTCCCACTTTAACTGACAGAAGTGTTTTGATTCATAATTTCCAAGTTATGAATGTCTGTTCAACATTTGCACACTTTTTATTTGAATCTTTGAAACTTTAAAAGATCATTACACTTAAAAGCTCTTTCAAGTCAAAATCTATATATTTTTTAAGTTACGTTAAATTTAATTACTATGAACTGTTTCTGATTGGCTGTTTCAACACCTGCAGTTTAAACAGCCATTCTACTCTAATCTAGCAGAAATTTCACACAATATGCTTCTCTCACACCTGTTTCCTCTCGTCTCCCCTCCTACATTAATAATTGTGTGAATTTTCATTCATAAAATTCATAAGTTTTTACCCCAGTCTTTGAATTTTTTTTGTACTTTTGCAGGGTATAACTACTGCAGCAATCATTTCTGATAGACTTTCCCTTTTGATAGACTTTCATAAGATTAATCAATTTTACTCCCAACAATCCGACAATTCTGACAACCCTTTGTACTCATTTTTATTCATTGGTTGTAGGTTATATTCCACTGAAATTCCAACTCTATTTAAGCTGATAATACCTGTACAGGTGCACTGAACTAATAAGCTGTCCCAAATCAACATATTCATTTTGTTTTTCAAAACACATTAAGAGCATTCATTTTTAGAGAAAAATTAACTTTTGGATTTTGATCCACTTGTGCAGTTTTCAAACTTTCGTTAAACCTTTTTAAACTCACAACATTTATATTTTTAAGGTTCATTACACTCAACAGCTATTTGAACTCAATGTTCCTGCTTTCAAACTTAAATTAAACCCAATTACTAAACATTAGTAATTATTTCACAAGTAGTTTGTATAACAAATAACACAACAACAGCTGAAAGCTATTTTCAACAATAGCTTTCAGCCTGCCTACGCACTTTCTTCAGGAACTGCATTTTCTAGTTAACATAGCCACAAGTGGCAATTAGCAGGGTCCAAGCACCTGACAACTTAGGCGCAGGTGTAATCTGGATGTATATGGGAGTATGATCCCTGTGATTTTTTTAGTGTTTGAGATCCTAATACTTTGAGATGGAAAACCATATGGTCTATACAAACCAAAACCCTCACACCACGAGAACAGCTTCTTCCCTGCAGCAGTAGTAGCCTTTCTAAAAAGCCCCCAGACAACCACGGATCCTAACATTGATGCCCACCCACCACGACCCACTTTTATCTTCCCTACTGTGCTCTCTTGCACCAACATCAGGAGCAAAGAAAGTTGAATCAGTTCACCTGGACACAATGTTTATTGAGAGAGAAATGTTTCAGCACTCATCTAAGTGATTAGGGTGGGGATACCTGCAGTCAGTCAGCCATCCATATGACTGGATTATCCACTATTTTGAATTTATTTCAAAAAATGCTTTTCACTACTACTCCTACAAATTTGGTCCAATCTTAACCAAATTTGGCACATGTTCTCACTGGACCACTGCTCACAAACGTTCTCTGTGTGGAGTGTGCATGTTCTCCCAATATCTGCGTGGGTTTCCTCTGAGGGCTCCTTTTTCCTCCCACAGTCCAAAGACATGTAGGTCAGGTGAATTGGCCATACTATATTGTCCCTAGGTATGAATGTGTGTGTGTGTGTGTGTGTGTGTGTGTGCGTGTGTTGGGGGGGGGGGGGCTGTGATGGCCTGGCAGCCTGTCCAGGGTGTCTCCCCGCCTACTGCCCAATGACTGCTGGAATAGGCTCCAGCATCCCCGCGACCCTGAGAGCAGGATAAGCGGAATGGATGATGGAGGGATATATATGTATATATATATATATATATATATATAATCCAGTGATTCAAGTAAATTCTTTATGAGACAGTACAAGTTTGTTTCATGTCATAAGCAATCATCAGCTTATGGCATGAAACAGGCTTGTACTGTCTCATAAAGAATTTACTTGAATCACTGGATTATTTTGCTCCTTATTTGTTGAGCACTTTTCCTACCGTTGAGTGTTTCTTTTAACAAAGTTATATATACACTACCGTTCAGAAGTTTGGGATCACATTGAAATGTCCATATTTTTGAAGGAAAAGCACTGTACTTTTCAATGAAGATAACTTTAAACTAGTCTTAACTTTAATAACTTCAGTCACTAGCGACAAGTATTTTATATGTAACTCAGCCATAGTAAGCAGTACAAACTTTCTAATCGTCAGTACTGAACACAGATGAAAATACACGAGCTCATGGTGCTGTCACATATAGCTGATGCGCTTTAAAATGAACGACAGTCTAAGGAGGTCCATTCCATTCACTTCCATTGTATTTATGATCATGTAGTGTCTTGGTATCAGGATTTCAGAATCAGAATTAGAATCAGAATACTTAATTCATCCCCGAGGGGGGAATTGGGTTTCAAATATTAAACTGTCACAGGGACCATACTCCCACATATGTCTTGATTATGCCCGTGCCTCATGGGCCATCAGGTACTTGGACCCCGCTAATTGCAGCTTGCAGCTATATTAATGTCTGCGATTCATAACCCTCGAATATTATTAGCAGCAAGTAATCAATGTCGTATGTCGGGACCGTTATACACTATTGTGTGGGTTGGTAAATGCAGAACACTGGACTAAAGCACTACTTATTCCTTCCTATCACTTTATAACCAATGATATACAGTTTGCCACAAAATTGGATTTACATATAAGCCTTGTGCATGTAAGTTATATTTATTGCTTTCTGTCATTTGTTCCAATTCCCCAAGACAACCAATACTACTACACAAAGTCAACTTACTTTACTTGGAGAGAAAACTTTCTGATTGTGATACGACTAAAGCAAAATGAGGCCCGCTAACTGAGAACAGAACACAGCTGACTGGGATCCCTAGTGAGGCGGAGATGGGTACAGCAGGACTGCAACAGGTACAAGAACAGGAATATACTTGAGCCACTTTATCAAACTTGGTACACAAATATGACAGAAAATATAGACCACTTTTCCTTTCTTACCCTTTGGACAGTCACTTTACTCCAAGTGGGTGCAATGTTAATTCCAAGGTGGCTGGAGATTGCCCTGGAGGCAGCTGCTAGAAGGTACTCCTGTGAAACTTCCTCTGGGTCCCCAAAAACTTCCTCAAACCAGGCTCCACCCATCATCACCTGGGAGAAAGAACCATAAAAATCCTGAACAAGAATGTAAGGGTAAACACAAAACTTAATTTAAAAAATTTGTTCAATTTACAATCCTTTAAATGCAACAGCCTTTTTCAATATTTTGTGTGGCATATTTAATATTATATCGTAGTGACCTACTTGCAGGTTACATATTCAACATGCGGGCCAGAGACAGTCCCTTTAAGACAGTGGGCGGGGGTTAGCAAAGGGTATTGTGGGTAGACACGAGGCTGAAATTTAGCGGAATGAACTGCTGACTTAGATTTAGTTGCAGGAAATAAACGACCCCACGGCTGTGTGGTCAAAAGGAGAAGTGGTCTCATCTGCTTTCTTTTATCCTCCACATTGGTGACCCCGACATGAGCCATGGCGAATGAAGCTACCAGTGCAGCAGCAGTGGCTAACACCGTCACGCTCAAACTGCCTGACTCCTGGGAAATGGCTGCGGCAGCATGGTTCGCTCACATTGAAGCCCAGTTCGCTATTAAGAACATCACCGTGGATGTGACCAAGTACTACTACATCGTGGCGGCACTCGGAACATCTACGGCGTCACGGATATTTGGCCTGCTGCAAGCCCCGCCACCTGTGGATAACTACGGTACGATTAAAAGACAACTGCTGCAGGCTTTTGAGCTAGCAGAGGTGGAGCGGGAGGACTGGTTGTTTTTGCTGCAAGGCTTGGGAGACGGCAAGCCATCGGAGCTAATGGACAAGATGCTGAGTATGCTGGGTTCGTGTGACCCCGCCTTCCTTTTCGGCCAGCTGTTCCTCCGTCAGCTTCCCTCGCACGTCCATGCTGCCTTGGCTAGCTCCAAGTTGTCCACCACCAGCAACTTTCGGGAGTTGGCCGTGGAGGCTGAAAGGATTTTTCTCGCCAGCCGACAGCACTGTGCGACCGGTCTGCTGCCTGCCCACGCTCTTCCACCGCCGCCGGTTGAGGCTGCGGTTGTCACTGCGGCAGCAGTTTCTTGTCGGTAGCAGGACTCAGGGGAACTGTGCTTCTACCATTCTAGGTTTGGAACCAAAGCCAAGCAATGCCGTGCACCATGCACTTTCAACAGGGAGGGAAAAGCCACGGCCCGTGCTCAGTAGTAGCCCTGAGCATTGGCCAGGAAGGCAGGCTGCTGTTTATTCAGGACACCATCTCTGGCCAGCGTTTGCTAGTTGATTCAGGCATGCAGCGGAGCATCCTGCCTGTGACACGAGTGGACGCGATGGCTGGCAGATTCGGCCCCCCTATGGTGCTGCTAACAGCACCCCCGTACGCACCTATGGCACGAGGTATGTGGAGGTGGTTTTTGGAGGTCGGCGGTTCGGCTGGGACTTTGTAATGGCGAAGGTGTCCATTGCCCTCCTGGGTGCAGATTTCCTGCGCACTTATGGACTGTCGGTATATGTTAAAAACCGCCGCTTGATTGACGCCGTCTCCTTATGCTCCTACCCATGTATGCTGGGGGAGGCGGGTCCCATTGGCTTGTCCAACATGATAGCCACCGGGGATGAATTTCAGCGTCTGTTCGCTGAATTTCCGGAACTCACAACGCTCATCTTCTCATCAGCAGTCGCCAAGCATGGAGTGGAACACTACATCACCACCACGGGCCACCCAGTCTACGCCCGTGCACGACGCCTCGACCCAGCCAAGCTCGCCATCGCCAAGGAGGAGTTTGCCAACATGAAGCGCCTCGGCATCGTGCGCCGCTCCGACAGTCCATGGGCCTCCCCCCTGCATATGGTCACGAAGGCTAACGGTGGCTGGCGCCCATGTGGTGATTACCGTCGCCTCAACAACACCACGACGCGAGACCGCTACCCCATCCCACACATCCAGGACTTCTCCGTGCACTTGGCGGGGGTGGTCATCTTCTCCAAGGTGGACCTCGTGCGTGGATACCACCAAGTGCCGGTCTGCTGACAGGATGTGCCAAAGACGGCAGTAATCACGCCGTTCAGCCTGTTCGAGTTCCTGAGGATGCCGTTTGGGCTCAAGGGGGCTGCACAGACCTTTCAGCGGCTCATGGACTCTGTGCTGCGAGATATGCCGTTCCTGTTTGTTTACCTGGATGACATTCTCGTGGCCAGTACGTCTGCAGCGGAGCATCTGGTCTACCTCCGGCAGCTGTTTGAACGGCTCAGCCAGCATGGGCTCATCGTCAACCCGACAAAGTGCCAGTTGGGCCTGCCAACCATTGATTTCCTCGGGCACCGGGTTACAAAGGACAGAGTAAACCTCCTCTCCAACAGGGTGGATGCCGTCGTCAGGTTCCCACGCCCAAACACGGTGAAGTCCCTGCAGAAGTTTCTCGGCATGGTGAACTTTTACAACCGGTTCATTCCCCAGGCAGCTCATCTCATGCGCCCCCTGTATGAGGCTTTGAAGGGTAAGGACCCCAAGGGCCCAGTGGACTGGTTGGAAGAGAGAAACCGGGCGTTTGAGGACACTAAGGTTGCGCTGGCTGACGCCGCCTTGTTGGCGCACCCATCACCAACTGCCCCAGTAGCACTCACCATGGATGCCTCAGATTACGCCGTGGGGGCAGTGTATGAGCAGTGGGTGGGCAGAGCCTGGCAGCCGCTTGCTTTTTTTAGCCACCAGCTGTGCAGCAGTAAGAGGAAATTCAGTACCTTCGACCGGGAGCTTCTTGGCCTGTTTCTCGCCAACCGCCGCTTCCGGTTCCTGCTGGAAGGCCGCCGGTTCTCTGTGTTTGTGGACCACAAGCCGCTGACATTCACCATGGCCAAAGCCACCGAGCCATGGTCTGGGCGCCAACAGTGCCAGCTCTCTTACATCTCCGAATTCACCACTGACATCCGGCACGTCGCCGGCAAGGACAACTTCGTCACCGACTGCCTCTCCCGGGCGATGTTGGGGGCCATCTACTTGGGACTTGACTACACAGCCATGACTACAGACCAGGCTGCTGACATAGAAGTGCAGGCCTACCGGACTGCTGACACGAGGCTGCAATTGAAGAATGTGGTGTTCGACGACGCCGGGGTCACGCTTCTCTGACATCTCCACGGGTCAATCCTGGCCCATGGTGCCCACGGGCTGGCGGCAACGGGTTTTCGACCCCATCCATGGCCTTTCACACCTAGGCGTGAAGGCGTCAACGAAGTTGATGGGGGCCAAGTTCGTGTTGCATGACCTCAGGAAGGACGTCAAGGACTGGGCAGGCACCTGCGTGGCGTGTCAGCACTCCAAGGTTCACCGCCACACCAAGGCACCCTCCCAGGCACGCTATTCCTAGTGCCTGGGAGGCATTTCGACCAAGCCAATGTGGACCTAGTAGGACCCCTTCCCTCCTCCCGTGGTTTCACTCATCTTCTTGCCATGGTGGACAAGACCACTAGGTGGCCAGAGGCTATTCCGTTGTCAACCACCATGTCTGCTGAGGTGGCCCGGGCGTTCATCGGGTCCTGGGTAGCCCAGTTTGGCACACCATCTGACCTCACTTCTGACCGTGGCCTGCAGTTCACATCCGAGCTCTGGACTGCAGTCGCTGAAAGCCTAGGGGTGAAGCTGCATTGCACCACGGCGTACAACCCGCGGGGCAACGGTTTATGTGAGCGGTTTCATCGTTCTATGAAGGCCGCTCTTTGGGCCAGCCTCACAGACAGTAGCTGGGTTGACCGGCACCCATGGGTCATGCTTGGCCTGTGGACCACCCCTAAGGAAGACCTCCAGTCCTCGTCAGCCGAGCTGGTTTACGGCCAGACACTGTGGGTCCCAGGGGAATTTCTCCCAGACGGTGCGGCACCCTGGTCTGCTGCCCGCCAACGGGCTGTGTTCCAGGATGCTGCCGGCGTTTTCACTCCAGTCCCAACTTCGCGGCACGGCCTCACTCAGGCTTACATCCCCAAGGACCTGCAGTCGGCCGGGTACGTCTTCATCCAGCATGATGCCCACCATACCCCCCTGCGGCCCCCCTACAATGGCCCCTTCCGTGTACTGGCAGTGGGGGCTAAGAACTTTGTTGTGGATGTCAGTGGTAAGCAGGAGTGGGTTTCGGTCGACCTCCTCAAGCCGGCTCACCTGGACTTAAGACAGGCTGGTTCAACTGGCCCAGTCCCCTCGGCGTAGATACCCCCCTGCCCCTACACCCGTCAAGAGGAGCCGTTTTGGCCGCATTATTTGTCCCCCACCATGTTGATTGTTTTTTATTTTTTTCATGGTGAATTCTGGGGGGGCGTGTGTAGTGACCTTCTTGCAGGTTTATTAGGATTGTAAATTTGTTCAATTTACAATCCTTTAAATGTAACAGCCTTTTCCAACATTTTGTGTGGCATATTTAATATTATATTGTAGTGACCTACTTGCAGGTTACATATTCAACATGTGGGACAGAGACGGTCCCTTTAAGACAGTGGGCGGGGGTTAGCAAAGGGTATTGTGGGTAGACACGATGCTGAGATTTAGCGGAATGAATTGCTGACTTAGTTTTAGTTGGAGGAGATAAACGACCCCACGGCTGTGTGGTCAAAAGGAGAAGTGGTCTTGTCTCTTTTCTTTCATCCTCCACAATATCATGTCAATTTTTTGCTCAGTCTTTTTATTGGTATTTAAAGTAATACAAATGTAATAAATCACTAATATAGTTGGATAAACACTTGGATAAAAATGTTACATCCCTCCACGTTCTACTCTAACAGAGCCCGATCTCTATTTTAGTATTACGGCACCATTTAGTGATCAAAAACAAGATATTCCATACGATTTCATGTACATATAAATAAATTCAATGTGACAAAAATCATAGCTGAGGCAACAAATAAAAAAAAATTAAAAATAAGAAAAATAAATAATGATAAAAGTGGTCAGAAAAAACATTAAAAAAATTTAAAAGTTAAAAATGAATAAGTTCAAGTTCACTTTATTATCATATAAAAAGTACCATGTACCTTCGGCTGCAATGAAATGCACGTACCTTGGCTCTCAGTTCTTAAAACTATATATACGGAAATAATAACAAAACAATACATAAGAAATCGGAAATCCCACAAAATAATAAATTAATGAAAGTTATGTAAGGAGCCTACTGTTCATTATTCTCACCACCTGGGGGTAAACACTGTCTTTGAGGTGGCTGGTCTGAGCTCTTATCCTCTGTAAGCGTTGTCCTGAGGGAAGGAGGAGAACAGACCATGCGCTGGGTGGCTGGTGTGACTCATGATACCTAGGGCCTTCCCACTGCAACAGGCAGTGTAAATGTCCTGACGCTGTGGCAGTGCTGTTCCTATGATTTTGAAGCTATTTTTACTGTCCTTCTCAAATGTTTGTGGTCCTGTTTAGTCAGGTTGCCAGACCACACCAGTATGCTTCCAGTAAGGATGCCCCCCCCCCAAATTTCCCCCTTTTTCTCCCCAGTTGTATCTGGCCAATTACCCTGCTCTTTTTGAGCCGTCCCGGTCACTGCTCCACCCTCTCTCTGCCGATCCGGGGGCGCTCCGACCAACCAGAGGAGGCGCTAGTGCAGCGACCAGGACAAATACCCACATCCGGCTTCCCACCCACAGACACGGCCAATTGTGTCTGTAGGCACACCCGACCAAGTCGTAGGTAACGCGGGGATTTGACCCGGCGATCCAGTGTAAGGATGCTTTCTATGGTAGTCTGATAGAAACTGACCAGGGTTTTTGTGGACATTCAGAATTTCTCAAGACATCCCAGAAAGTATAGTCTGTTGTGTCTTCTTAATGACACAACTGGTGTTTAGAGACCAGGAGAGGGAGTCTGAGATCTGAATGCCTAAAAATCTGAAGTTCTTCACAACTTCAACAGACACAATCATTGATGTAATCTGGTGTCCGAACTGTTTTGGATCTCCTAACATAAACAATTATCTCCTTTGTCTGTGAATGTTCTCATTCATCCAAGTCATAGTTATCCAAAGGAATTGAATCAAGTGCAACTGGACTTGGTTATATATCCGTGAAGACGTTTCACCTCTCATCCAAGAAGGCTTCATCAGTTCGTGCCTTTCTGACTAGACCAAGCTAGTCTGACTGGCTGGTGATGAAACTCAGATATTTAGCCTCTTTGGAGTCGTTATCAGAGCTATTGATGTCAATGGCGATTTTGTGTTCCGATGTTTAGCAGCGACAGTCGTTGGAGGTGTTAGTTTCGACTTCGTTAGTGCTCCATTCAGTTGTCATGAGTCGTTGGAGCCGTTAGTGACCGACTGTTGAGCCATTGACATCAATAGCGCTGATAACGACTCCAAAGAGACTAAATATCTGTGTTTCACCACCAGCCAGTCAGACTAGCTTGGTCTAGTCAGAAAGGCACAAACTGATGAAGCCTCTTGGATGAGAGGCGAAACGTCTTCACGGATATATAACCAAGTCCAGTTGCACTTGATTCAAATCCTTTGGATAATTATCTCCTTTGTTTTCTCAACATTTAGGGGGAGGTTGTTATCTTGACACCATATGGATAGGTTCCTCACCTCCTTCCTATAGGCATCTTCATTGTTGTCATTTATCAGTCCAATTACTGTAAGCGATGATATTTAGCGACACAGTCATGTGTGAACAGACTGTAGGGTAAGGGACTAAGACAACCACCCTGCTGTGCTCCTGTGTGGAGAACTATGGTAGATGAGTAGCTGGTACCTGCTCTCACTGTCTTAGATCTGCCTGTCAGAAAGTCATATAACCACATGTAGAGGCCTGCCAAATACGGGAATATGGATATGTGAAATATATTTTTTAGTCTGCCCGGTTATACATGTTTCAATATGGGTAAAATAACTGGAGTAGTGCATTTGCCAGAATTATTTGATTCTTTCGTGAGCTTCGATATCCTGCTTAGCTAAGCCTGTTAATTTCAGTCTAAGAGAGTGCTGTACTCTAAACCAATCAGAGACGACTTTGGGGGAGGGAGCGGAACGTGAGAGAGGAGTTTGGTGGAGTTATGTTGGGAGAGATTGAGTTTAGTGTCGAATCAAGTAATATTTTGTGGACTGAAATAATTCTAAGGATTTGCACAATTATTGTAGTGTAACAGCTTCTAGTCCTGTGCATCTCGACGTTTCACAACTCATTCTTCCCCAGTTTGCCGTGGAAGTTGGCTAGCCTACAGCCAGTTAGCTTAACGTTAGCTATTTTGCTTACCGGGTTATTTTTTCTTAGCTAGCTTTGTGAAAGTGTATCGTCTAACTATCAAGCGTGGACGTTTTGCCAGAAATGTCGTGGGGACAGTCATCTATAAACACTGGCCGTAGTCTGTGCAGGGAAACGGGACACGAGAGTTCACTGAAGCTAATTAGCTAGTTAGCTCCGGACCTTCGTGATCAACACGGACCTTGTGGCATTCATCGACGTTACGCTGTTGGAACCATCTACCCACCCACGGACCACTCGTGAATCGGCTGTGTGGTCGCGTGAGTAAGAGAAGACTATTCAAACACTGACTATCACCGTATTCCTATTGGGTGTTTTGTTCTATTGTTTTTTTTGGGTGTGTTTTTTTTTTGTAAACCAACGTATGGGCCCCATTGTTTAAAAATCCAAGCACTTGGTAATATACACTCACCGGCCACTTTATTAGGCACACCTGTCCAACTGCTCGTTAACGCAAATTTCTAATCAGCCAATCACATGGCAGCAACTCAATGCATTTAGGCATATAGACATGGTCAAGACGATCTGCTGCAGTTCAAACCGAGCATCAGAATGGGGAAGAAAGGTGATTTAAGTGACTTTGAACGTGGCATGGTTGTTGGCGCCAGACGGGCTGGTCTGAGTATTTCAGAAACTGCTGATCTACTGGGATTTTCACGCACAACCATCTCTAGGGTTTACAGAGAAAGGTCCGAAAAAGAGAAAATATCCAGTGAGCGGCAGTTCTGTGGGCGAAAATGCCTTGTTGATGCCAGAGGTCAGAGGAGAATGGCCAGACTGGTTCGAGCTGATAGAAAGGCAACAGTAACTCAAATAACCACTCATTACAACCGAGGTATGCAGAAGAGCATCTCTGAACGCACAACACGTCGAACCTTGAGGCAGATGGGCTACAGCGGCAGAAGACCACACCGGGTGCCACTCCTACTGAGGCTACAATTCGCACAGGCTCACCAAAATTGGACAATAGAAGATTGGAAAAACGTTGCCTGGTCTGATGAGTCTCGATTTCTGCTGCGACATTCGGATGGTAGGGTCAGAATTTGGCGTCAACAACATGAAAGCATGGATCCATCCTGCCTTGTATCAACGGTTCAGGCTGGAGGTGGTGGTGTAATGGTGTGGGGGATATTTTCTTGGCACACTTTGGGCCCCTTAGTACCAATTGAGCATCGTGTCAACGCCACAGCCAACCTCAGTATTGTTGCTGACCATGTCCATCCCTTCATGACCACAGTGTTCCCATCTTCTGATGGCTACTTCCAGCAGGATAACGCGCCATGTCATAAAGCTCGAATCATCTCAGACTGGTTTCTTCAACATGACAATGAGTTCACTGTACTCAAATGGCCTCCACAGTCACCAGATCTCAATCCAATAGAGCACCTTTGGGATGTGGTGGACCGGGAGATTCGCATCATGGATGTGCAGCCGACAAATCTGCAGCAACTGCGTGATGCTATCATGTCAATATGGACCAAACTCTCTGAGGAATGTTTCCAGTACCTTGTTGAATCTATGCCACGAAGGATTAAGGCAGTTCTGAAGGCAAAAGGGGGTCCAACCCGGTACTAGCAAGGTGTACCTAATAAAGTGGCCAGTGAGTGTAGTTCACCATTGCTCTGAGTTGAACAGTGTATTTGGAGACTTTTATTCAGGACTTTGTCTGATATTACGAATTCATTATGGAGTCAAGGTTATTTAGTAAGGTGTTCACATCATATATTTGATAGCTTTTCAATTCTGTATTCTAGTATTTGGTTTACAATTCCAGAGGGTTATTCCTTTTTCATAGTATATTGATGTGATAACACAAGAGGAATTTGGTTGTTTGATAAGTAAATACTGTTCTGATACATAGAGAGAAAGAAAGATATTGTAACGTGCATGGATAAGAAGACACGCTGGCCGCCGGCTCGCGGGTCTGACCCTTTAGTCGAGCGGTTAGCGATGTCTCCAGCGGTGCGGGCGATACGGGTTCGCTTCCCGGCCGCGGCAGTTCCTGTGGTTGTGTTGTCCCCCGAATTCGCTACATTGGTGTCAGAAGTGGGATGGAGCAACCGCAAGGCCATCAGAAGCGTATGCGCCCTGAGGCGTGAAGGAGCTGATATGCTTAAGCGCGGGGACGCGCTTCCCGAAGGAGGGGGGTAGGGTAACGTGCATGGATAAGAAGACACGCTGGCCGCTGGCTGGCGGGTCTGACCCTTTAGTCGAGCGGTTAGCGATGTCTCCAGCGGTGCGGGCGATACGGGTTCGCTTCCCGGCCGCGGCAGTTCCTGTGGTTGTGTTGTCCCCCGAATTCGCTACATTGGTGTCAGAAGTGGGATGGAGCAACCGCAAGGCCATCAGAAGCGTATGCGCCCTGAGGCGTGAAGGAGCTGATATGCTTAAGCGCGGGGACGCGCTTCCCGAAGGAGGGGGGTAGGGTAACGTGCATGGATAAGAAGACACGCTGGCCGCTGGCTGGCGGGTCTGACCCTTTAGTCGAGCGGTTAGCGATGTCTCCAGCGGTGCGGGCGATACGGGTTCGCTTCCCGGCCGCGGCAGTTCCTGTGGTTGTGTTGTCCCCCGAATTCGCTACATTGGTGTCAGAAGTGGGATGGAGCAACCGCAAGGCCATCAGAAGCGTATGCGCCCTGAGGCGTGAAGGAGCTGATATGCTTAAGCGCGGGGACGCGCTTCCCGAAGGAGGGGGGTAGGGTAACGTGCATGGATAAGAAGACACGCTGGCCGCTGGCTGGCGGGTCTGACCCTTTAGTCGAGCGGTTGGCGATGTCTCCTGCGGTGCGGGCGATACGAGTTCGCTTCCCAGCCGCGGCAGTTCCTGTGGTTGCGTTGTCCCCCGAATTCGCTACAATATAAAAACGACACTAGCCTACCAGAGAATAAATGTTTTGTTTTATATTATTGTTGTCCTGAACGTTCTATTATTCTGATGTTTATAATTTACATTCAGCCAACTCAACACCAACCGCTGAGAATTCAGGATCCTGTTTAAGGAAAATTGAAATAGTAACCATAGCTGTCAACAAGGAGTTACACACATAAGGATGGAATTACAAAGACCAAGGTCCCAACAATTTAACTCCAATTTAGATGGTACAATGGTATTAAATTCAGAGCTATAGAGAATAAACAACATTCTGACATAGGTGGTTTTTTTTCCTTCAAGGTGTTTTAACACAGTATGCAGAGCCAATGACTGTGTTAAATTTCAGTTACTGAACTATGGCCTGCCGCCCAATGATTGCTGGGATAGGCTCCAGAATCCCCATGACCCTGAGAGCAGGATAAGCGGTTCGGATAATGGATAGATGGATGAACTATATATAAAATGGAGTCAGTCATGGCACACGTTCTGTGGCCTTTAAATTCATATTCTTTAGCACCCCTTTAGTTTGTTGCAAAAAACGGTGATAAATGTAAAGTGTTTTCTCAGTGGTCAGTTCAGATCATGTGACTCATAGGTTAGAGGTCAACCAGTAAAGACGGCAGTTTGTAAGAATTTCTCCATGCATCAGCCAGAAAGTTCCACTCCGTTTTTCCTTACACTTGTGCCTTGGAGAGCCATTTCTTGTAAGTTTGTTACCTTTTCTGTGTTTTGTGCAAATGTGTATATTAATAACGTTTGGATTAATAATGCTATTTGTGATAATTTCATTTACTAAGGTTAAAAATGGTAAGCTAAGCTAAATGTAGCTCCTTGTCGTAGCATGTGCATTTAGGCTACTTGTAAGCAATGAGATATACACTACCGTTCAAAAGTTTGGGATCACCCAAACAATTTCGTGTTTTCCATGAAAAGTCACACTTATTCACCACCATATGTTGTGAAATGAATAGAAAATAGAGTCAAGACATTGACATGGTTGGAAATAATGATTCGTATTTGAAATAAGATTTTTTTTACATCAAACTTTGCTTTCGTCAAAGAATCCTCCATTTGCAGCAATTACAGCATTGCAGACCTTTGGCATTCTAGCTGTTAATTTGTTGAGGTAATCTGGAGAAATTGCACCCCACGCTTCCAGAAGCAGCTCCCACAAGTTGGATTGGTTGGATGGGCACTTCTTTGAGCAGATTGAGTTTCTGGAGCATCACATTTGTGGGGTCAATTAAACGCTCAAAATGGCCAGAAAAAGAGAACTTTCATCTGAAACTCGACAGTCTATTCTTGTTCTTAGAAATGAAGGCTATTCCATGCGAGAAATTGCTAAGAAATTGAAGATTTCCTACACCGGTGTGTACTACTCCCTTCAGAGGACAGCACAAACAGGCTCTAACAGGTACTATTTAATGAAGATGCCAGTTGGGGACCTGTGAGGCGTCTGTTTCTCAAACTAGAGACTCTAATGTACTTATCTTCTTGCTCAGTTGTGCAACGCGGCCTCCCACTTCTTTTTCTACTCTGGTTAGAGCCTGTTTGTGCTGTCCTCTGAAGGGAGTAGTACACACCGGTGTAGGAAATCTTCAATTTCTTAGCAATTTCTCGCATGGAATAGCCTTCATTTCTAAGAACAAGAATAGACTGTCGAGTTTCAGATGAAAGTTCTCTTTTTCTGGCCATTTTGAGCGTTTAATTGACCCCACAAATGTGATGCTCCAGAAACTCAATCTGCTCAAAGAAGTGCCCATCCAACCAATCCAACTTGTGGGAGCTGCTTCTGGAAGCGTGGGGTGCAATTTCTCCAGATTACCTCAACAAATTAACAGCTAGAATGCCAAAGGTCTGCAATGCTGTAATTGCTGCAAATGGAGGATTCTTTGACGAAAGCAAAGTTTGATGTAAAAAAAATCTTATTTCAAATACAAATCATTATTTCTAACCTTGTCAATGTCTTGACTCTATTTTCTATTCATTTCACAACATATGGTGGTGAATAAGTGTGACTTTTCATGGAAAACACAAAATTGTTTGGGTGATCCCAAACTTTTGAACGGTAGTGTATACCCAAGTGATGGTCGGACTCCCAATCCGACCATCACTTGGGTGCAACCTGTGGCGGATCCCATCGTCTTCACTCTTGTGTTGCAATGGAACTAGATCCTCCCAGGCCAAGCAGTGTGGACCAGCGTCACGACCTGATCACTGCTTTATACAAGGCTTTAGCAAATGGCTCCAAGAGTTTTTTTTCTATCTCTTGGAATGGATCCTCAGACACGAGAGACGCCAACGACGATGAAGCAATGAGAATTCATTTGTGCTGCACTTTTAGAACAGTTTGAACCAAAGCATTGTAACTGCATTTATTTGTTTTACAAAAATAAAAAGTAAAAGAAGAGAAACGAGGACTCAGTAAAACACCTTAACGCCATTCCCGTGGTTCGACTTTTCTCTGAATCCTGTTTGTTAGCTATCTGTCGGTTTTTGCGTAGATGAAACGCATCAGGGAAAGAATAGAGTCAGTATTACAAAACGTAATGCCAAATGTCAAATGATGCATAAGGTCTTTAATTCATAGCTTAAAGATTGGAGGGATTTTTTTCCTTCTATTTAAACAGTATAACTCGCCTAGCTAAAAGAGATGTAGAAGCTACCATTATATTTGTTGCCTGGCGACTAAGATATATAGCCAGTGGCGTTATTCCACATACTGCAGTAATAGCAGCAGGTTCTATGGGTACTTCCACAACATCTGAAAAGGTTTTAAATATTGATAGCCAGAAACTATTTATTCCTGGACAAAACAAAAACATGCGAGAAAGGGTGGCTGGTGCCTGCTTGTATCAGTCACGGATAGGATGGACACTATGCATGAAATTTGCTAGCTTTGCTTTAGACCAGTGAAGATGATGTAAAACCTTAAACTGGATAATTGTATGTCATAAGCAGATTGAAGATAACTGTATCCTATCTAAAGCTTTTTTTTCATAACTTTATCGGCAAACTTTTGTCCCCATATCTCCCTCCCGCTTATTCCTTAACAAAGTCAAGGGTTCCAAATTATGTGAGTTAATAGAGAATAAACCATCTCAATGGTCCATTTGGAATATGAATCAAATTTCAAACTGGAATCTAAAGGAGAGCTGGGTGGTTGTGATGGAAAATAAGTGGAGGATGCTAAAATAAAACTAGGGAATTACAAAAATCTTAAAAAAAAAAAAAGAGAATGGGGGCCATTGAGCTTTAGCATTAGCTGATCAAAGGATGTGAAAGTATTATCAATAAATAGATCTCTTATTGTGGTTACCCCACTTCTAACCCAAAAATCAAAAACTCAAACTATAGTTGATGATATAAACATGGTTTCTCATATAGGAGCATCGTTGAATGAAAGAGGTCGTATGAACTGTGTCCAGATCTTAAAAAAATGCTTCAGGATCGGATTTGAAGTGTCCATGGATATAACGTATTTTTTCCTGTAAACTGGCTACCTCCATCTTGAGCCTGCCTATCTTGGTTTGCAGCCAAGTCACATCATCTGAGCATGATGATAACCTGTGCTCTATTTCTGCTATGGTTGTTTTCATCATCTCCACGTTGGGGCAAATTGTTGCAGTATTATTTGCCACATCTGTTTTTACTATGTGTAGTTCGGATTTCATAGCTTCAACTTTCTCAACCAGCACGGTATTTCGTTCTGACCTGAGCAATCATCTCCCAGCTGGACTACGGCAACTCCCTCCTTGCTGGCGTCCCGGGGTCGGCTATCAGACCTCTGGAGCTTGTTCAGACAGCTGAAGCTCGACTAGTGTTCAACCGCCCTAAGTTCTCCCACACAACTCCCCTTCTAATGTCCCTACACTGACTCCCAGTAGCTGCTCGCATCCAGTTTAAGACTCTGGTGCTAGCCTACAGGGCAGTGAAAGGAACAGCTCCTTCCTATCTCCAGGCCATGGTCAAGCCCCCTACATCCCCGCCTGACCACTATGCTCTGCTGCCTCGGGATGCCTGGTTGCCCCATCGCTCAGAGGTCCCTGCTGCCAATCGACCCGGTCATGACTCTTTTCTGTCCTGGCCCCACAGTGGTGGAATGAACTCCCCACTGATGTCAGGACAGCGGGGTCGCTGCCTATCTTTTGACGCAGGTTGAAAACTCACCTCTTCAAGAACTACTACCCTGTTACTTGCTCTTAGCACTTATTGTATTCTTTCATTTAAAAAAAAATCTCTTTCTTGCGCTTTTACTTTAGCACTGGTTTTGCTCTTAGATGCTTGTTTAGATGCACTTATGACCTCTGATGACTAGTAGTTCTCCTGATTTCCTACGTAAAATGCACTTATTGTAAGTCGCTTTGGATAAAAGCGTCGGCTAAATGACTGTAATGTAATGTAATGTATAGTAATGTCTTTTTTCAACAAGTTGAGGATTTCAACTTTCAGGCCCACCAGTTCCATCTGGTTATCTGGTCAAAGGGAGTCACTGCTGCTCCTGGTAAATGAAGCACTCGGGCTTTAGGCCCAACAGTGGAGGTTCCTCCAGTGAATTTAAACTTTCACAAATTGTTGGGACATTGGTGCAGCAGTACCAAAATTAAACTAATGAAAAGTGAACATGAACTTAGAACAGTATTTTGTAGCTTTTTGTGGGTGTAGAGTGCCTAATCAAAACTTTTAAACAAGAGTTTCAGCAGAGCTTGTCAAAAATACAGCCTACTCCATTGCCTGCTTGCTAGCAGTCCACATCATATCATTTAATAGCTCATTTTCAAAATTACAAATCATGAACACTTTTTGCCGTTGTGAATATTTTGGTTAATATTAGCTAGGATGTTCCTAGGAAAAATTACATGATCGATAGTGTTTTCTATCTTCAGCACAGCAGCAACATCCAGATGAAGAAACTAGTTGAGGCTGATCTTTAAGGTAGATTTGTGTTTTGTGTAGAAGGTGCTAGCACATCAGCACCTGGCAACTAACATTTTGAAAGAATCACTGACGTTTGAACTCTTCAAGCACCAGTGCAGTTACCACATATTACCATATCTAGGATGTTAGTGAATTGTAAAAAAAGACCATCTTCAGGGTGTAACTTTCAAAAAGTCTGAAAAGACATTCGTTAATAAAGATATCTAACCATGGAAGAATGATAATCCAAGCTTTCCTGACTTTGTCTAACGTTATTACCCAATATTATTAATCCCACACTATCTCGCACTATCTGTAAATGACTGTTCCAGCAGATAAATGTCATTTCAGGGAAAATATTCATATAATATGACATTTTGAGCCTTCTTACTTTTCAATATATAATCTTATCAAGTGATAATGTGTCTGCACTTCCGTCCCAATATGTGTCTATGTGAGTGGTTAAAATTAAGATCATGAGAAAAACTAGATAATGAGTAATTTTCTTATTAAGACAATAGGTTGAGGTTGTTATCATTGCTATGGGTAATTTTCAGATCGTTAACAGTTGGTTATTTCTGAGATTTAAAAAATCTGACTTAGATTATTATGTTTGACATTTCACAAGAGCATTTTGAGGAGTGGTTTTGAATGAGACTACATTTGCAAACAAGTGGTCGTTTCTGTATAAGTCTGTTATAGCCAAGAAGAGGTGTGTGTGTACCGTCAGTCTAGTTGTGACTCCAATAGGACTGTCGTGCTGAGGAAAGGGGACAGAGTCATAGACAACTCCAAGCAGACCTCGATCCTCCGATGATGGAACCAAATGACCAAAACCCTGGGAATGACCAAACGATGATTAAACACATATATGAACTTACAGATGCATGCACACATAGACACTGTATGTAAGGAACAAATGCATGATGGAATTCTTGGTTCCTTAACACTTTCCGACCCAAGCACAAAAAGGGCCATTTATGCTCACATTGGATTTTTTGGTTTAGAGTATTGTAATATTTCAGACTTATCAAGTATTGGTTTGTCAAAACTCAACAAAAACTAGGTTTTTCAGTGGCACCAGTCACCAAAATACAAATTAAACATGGGCCATTTATTCTTTAATTCAGGAGTGATCCCATGTAAAGCAGAGTGTATCTACAATGCAGAGGACATCACACAATGATTTTACATTTTTCTAGATATGCAGCATTGCATGATATTCCAAGAGAAAGATGCAAGCAAGAATGTTAATAAACTGGAAACAAGCCACTATTTTTGTTTTATCTTAAAACGCAAAATGTAGTAGGGTTATCAGTCCTTGTTGGAGTCATTTTTGCTTTCATGGAATTATTATTGCCCTTTAACAGGCACTGTGGCCACAGTAGGGGGGTGATATCACCACCTGTGTATGCTTGCAGGTCTGGATTACAAGCTCCAAAAGATTTTAATCCACCTCCAACTGGAAGAGCTTCAAAGCCAGATTCACATGGTGAATGAGGAGTTTGGGAGCTGAGAGAGAGGCTCTCCTGTCTGAGATCAACTCCAGTGCTCAGAGCTCTAACGATGATTTGGAGAAGCTGCTCTCTAATGTGACGTGTATCACTGAGAGAGACTGCCTGTTGTCCGAGAGGAATGGCCTGCTGTCCGACAGAGACACCCTCCTGACCCAGAGAGATGATCTGCTGTCCGAAAAGATGTCCAGTGTTTTGTGTTCAATCGAGGATGCGAAGAAGCTGCTCTCCAAAGTTACATAATATCTCACCGAGGAGAGAGACCAGGGCCTTCCAGGAGCTCCTGGAAGGGCTAAGGAAGGAAAGGGCTGAGCGTAGAAGAGGTGGAGAAGATGAAAATGGTTGCACAGGCTTAGGCTGAAGTAAAGCAGCATCACATAGTCAGCTCAGGACTGAAAACAAAAAGAGCTTGTAGTCAAAAGATTATACCACTCCCCTGTCTAACCATGTCCACCTGTCTCAACTACTCTGCTCCCTATAGTCATGCACACATGGATGAATGAATGCCTTTATTTGTCATTGCACAGCTGTACAATGAAATTAAGTGCAACTCCCCAGTGGTACAAAATAAATAAAATATATACAAATAGTCAAAATAAAAATAGACACACATTTGCAGCACAATCAACATACTATAATGTATGCATAAGTGTAAAAATAAGTGTAATATCTATTAGATATATAATATCTAACATGGTGTTATCTTTCCCTACCATGGCCACAGGGGGAGTCTTTAGTTCCAAACTCATTAGACCCAGGTAAATATGTAAATCAATTTATTAGGAAAATAAAATCTTACACACGTCAGACAATTAATCGAACAGTAATAATTCTATGTAAGCAAAAATGGCTCCAACACCCTTACTGGATTACATTTTAGTGAAAGTAACTAAAAGAATAAAAATAAATAAATACCGTTCTTGTCCATTTTTGGGACACTCAAACCTTTTTATGTTAACTAATGTGCATTAGGCCACTAATTCATTTGGAGTTCTCTTTTTAAAAAAAAATATCTGAAGATTCGTGTTGTGCTGTGTTGCTTTCGTAAAAATGTATTTAACTGTCAATAGCCCTGATGAAGAACCAATAGCAATGATTCTTGATCTGGTTCTCAGGGATCCCCAACACAGCTTGATTCCTATTTTGCCAGGTAGTTCATTATGGTCTCTTGCTTTGTCAGGTCTAAAAACCCACTGATTCGATGGCTAGAATACCTTACACAGTAGGTATCATAAATAGTTCTGACATGGAGCCATTTCCAAATTTCCAAGAACCGGTTTTACGTTAAGAAACGTGAGTTCCAAAGCCACTCATCAAATCTTGAATGAAAAGTTTCAGTTGTGTTCACAAAATAAGTAGTAAGCAAAGAGCATTAAAAAGGCTTGTAGCACCAAATAATGTAATAACCTGACCAATAATGTAATAAAATGTCTTGACTGATATTGTAATAACATTTTACAGATAATGTAATAACTTATTACATTATTGGGAATTTATTACATTTTCAGGTGGGTCATTTTTTTTTCAAAACTGATAATGTAATATTTTGACGGCTGGTGTAATAACGTTAAAAAAACATGCTTTTTTTCTTGGAAATGTAAAGTGTTCAAGTCTACAAGTCTACTACTGGGTACTTTTTACACCCCTGGTGATTTATTTCCTGTTAGCCTCACTTTGCATTGAGAATGGTACTATCAAATGTCTGTGAGCTCACAGCCTAATTGTTTTGGCAAGCATGGAAAATAATATAACTGCTGAGCGCCCGTCAAGGCAATAAGGCTGATTTAAAAAAATAATAATTTTGGAATAGGCTATTGCAATTCGTTCAATTATGCCACCTACTGGTGCAGAATTGCAATAGCCTATACCACAATTATTATTTTTTTAAATATGATATTGTAGAGACAGGAATGGATTAAATTCTATAAATATGCTATGTTGAGTAAGTAACCAGACTTAACCGTACTTGTTTTTATATGTTTATTTTGTTATAATAGCCCATAGAACAGAATGTTGAACTCAACATGACATGACATGACAGGGCAAGCCAATCTAATCAAAACAGCCGTTTAGGCTACAGTAACATCTCCTCAACTAATCTCCTCAACAATGATCGTAAATGTAACCTGTACAGTGTTACATGACTTAAACAGCCATTTGTATACCTTTAACAGTGAATGACTTTAAACAGTAATTTTATAACTTTAACAGTGAATGACCTTAAACAGTCATTTAACAGTGAATGACTTTAAACAGTATCCATATTCATCACTCTCGCTTTGTCCCTTCTCTGTTTGCGCCTTCCATACTCTATAATAGAACAGAAAACTCACCCATTTCATTTATTTCCAGTATATATCTTTCACTTGATATCTACCAAATTTGAGATTTTTAAGCACAAGCCACGCTTTCATCCATTCTGACTGTTTAGAGAAGAACTGTTTGAGTCTAAGTGCCAAGCCGCTTTTTCGACCAGATGCTTTGTATAGTTTCAACATACTGATGGTAGGTTCCTTTTCCTGGTCCAATTTCAGACTGGTAGCCAATGCATCTCGCACAAAGATCCAAGGTAGGAAAGATCTGAATAGATGTCGGAAAAGACGAGAAACCCTATTGAATGTCCCTAACATGCTCATGTCCATCTCAAGGGTGAGCTTGATGATTAGTTCCAGGAATTTCCTCAGGTAGGGTGACTGGGGATGCTATGTCAGAATTGGACACATTGACAGGAGATTCAGGGGCACTAACCAAAGGAATGTCAAGAATAGAACCACCATTAACTTCAAATTCACATGCTGGCCTTGGTGCAGTGCGTCTACTTGCTGGGATCCTTTGCAATTCCGCCTCATAAATACTCTTTATGTAGGAACTGACAGGACCACTAAGGCTGACATAGTGATCCCCATGCCCTTCTGCAATATGGCCAAGAACTAATATGGGTAAGTCCTCACGGTATCCTTCAGTGGGTGAAACAACTGAGGTAGCGTCCACGCCAAGAGTTGAAACAATCAGAAATTGAACGTTGAACATTTGGGCAGCTCGATGGAGAGTGATGTGATCTCCAAAGGTCCCAACCTCACCCATATGGCTTGTGTAGTCATTCCAATTACCATCTACAAAGCAAGTTAATGATGTACCATCAACAGCAAAAGGATTTGCAACTAAATCTGATACAATCTCTTCTCGTCGAGTTGCAGGTGACTGAAAGATTCCCAGGTCTGCTAACTGGTCAGCCATAGCTGCAAACTGGCAGTTTCCATCTGAGAGAGGATCAAGCTTCACTGTCATTCCAGAAGAAATTAATGATTGGACATGCTGTGTGTGGGTATTGGCAAAGAGAAAGGTTTTTCTTGTAGGTATGGTCAACTGATGAAAAGTTTCCCTCTGCTTTTTTCCTCACCACGTGTGATACTGGTGATGTCAGCCGCTGAAAACCATCTCTACTTGGAGCCATTTTGTGTTTGATATTGTACATTGTACTTGGACAACCTCAAATTTATTTTGACAATGGTGCCAGGAATAACTGCGTACTTCTTGGTGACACAATGCTTTGTGTCCTTTACTTTTACCAAAATCTCTTCACCGACACGATATATTGACACTGGTGTGGATCCTGAGGCTTTGAGGATTAGTCTATTCATGTATTTCTCGTTTGCTCGATGTGCTCTTTGCCTAATTATTGATCTTATCCTGTCAAATGATTGTCGTTGTCTCTTGGTAGGTAAAGTGCTACTGAACTCACTTGGATGGGTCTTTCTTTCCATCTCTGTAAGATCACACTCCAGAGGTTGCATGACATTGTTACTCTTTCTGCCATAGTAGATCTCAAAAGGTGAAGCCCAGTGCAGTGTCTTCTTTGGGTCCTCATTCAGTACTTTGGCATAAACTGGCAAATGACTTACTCAGTTTACTCCTTCTCGCTGTAGGTTTAGCAGGTCATACAATATCTTTTTACGCAATGACTGATGCATGCGCTGTACTGACTCTGTGGATGATAAGGGGCAATTTGAATGATCTTCACTTTGAGGGACTGCATAAGTTCCCTCACAGCACCATGGAACTCTTTACCTTGGTCATGTTGTATTATTTCAGGAGGGCCATGTTCACTGTAGATCGAAGACAAGTGTTTGGCTATTTCACTGCTACATTTCTGTTTCAGTGGCTGAAGCCAGATATATCTACTGAAGTCATCTTGCACCGTTAGGATATATCTATATGTGGCTTTGCCATACCATACTTTCCATTTATTCATGTCCACAAGACCCATCTGGTGTCTGATCTGTACGCTCTTAGCCCCGACTGGCTTCAGGATGGGCTTGTTCACAAATCTGGCCTGAAGGTGTTGGTATTGTCTGGATGTATCTAGAGCACCCCGAATCCTGTCCTCACTAATGCCTGTGTAGCGTTCCCTAAGCCGCACCGTGAGTTTTCTTGGCCCAGAGCCTTTTGTTTCCTCTAAGCCTTTCATCACCAGTGTTGGGATAGTGTCTTTCTGAAGGACAATCTTCCCATTAAAAAGGACAGTCTGGCCATCATCAGCCAAGGAAAACTGGTCTCTGTTCCTCCAAAACCTGATTATAGCATTGCGTTGTACTCTTGTTCGCCTTGCAACCGGGACATTGAACTCGCCTTTCAACAATTTGAGAATGACATTGTAGCTCTCCTCATCCATTGGTCGATGACCATACCCCATGCACATGAGCCAGAGGGCCAGGAGCAAAATCAGTCCAAGAAGCCTGATTGGGCCAATTCTGTGAAATAAATTGTAGTGTTGGATGGTGCACAATCACGAGGAGGCAGGTCAGATTAGAACGGACGTTTACTTAACTCAAGGATCATGTAGGCAGCCATCCTTACATTCTCTTCTTCATGTCAAACCAGGTAACAGCATATTAACATAGCACCACATAGTGGTGCAAGAGGGTAACATGAATATCAATATAAATGGAACACAACATCTCTCTCTGTAAAAAAATGTTACTGCCAAACCAGCATCAGTAAGATTCTGTAATCACTGCTTATTATTTTCCAAAGATGACTAACATTAGGGAAAAGTAACAAAACACTTAATGGTATGTAAACAAGAACATCTCTAATCCTACAATAACATGTTTCATTTACCTTTTTTTTCCTGATACTATCTTTCTCTTTAGGCCATGGTCAATTCTTCAAAACAAGAGTACACATCAAATAAAGATTTGTCAACAGTATGTTTCCCTTATAACAGGCTGCCTTGTAATATTATTTTTTCTCTTTCCCATGCATTTTTCTAGCCATCCAATGGCTTAAACTTACAGTCAAACTTTCAGTACGGGACAGAGTGTTACGAATCACGAATGAAGACCAGAGGCCAGTGTAGCGAAACCCAAAAGGACAGACGGACAACAGAGCACTGGGATAACCCGAAGGGCGATTTAATGCAGGGAAAATAAACAGCAAAACTGCCACAGGGGATAATGACAGGTGAGTCTCAGGTGGGCGTTGTTGAGATGATGTGCGCCTGGCTACCAAAGTCCGAGTCCGTAGAGCAAGGGGTTGTCCGAGGAAGTCCGGGTCCGAGATCCAGGAAGTCAAGTCCGAATAAGAGGGGTCCAGGTAGAGAGACATGGAGGGAGATCGCTGGAGGGGTCCAGGGAAAAACGTGAAGGTCGCTGGGGACGAGGGAGACGCGGGGAGCCGATGAAGTCGCGGAGGGAGAGTCGCAGGGTTCAGTACGTCGAAGCCCGGAGGGACATTCTGGGAGGCTTCTTATAGAGGGCTGCCTGATTGCCGCAGGTGTACCTGATAAATGATGGCAAACACCTGGTGCAGCGCAGCGCTTGTCTCCTCAGAGCGCGAGCCGAGTGCTCGGATGTTTCCGGCACGTCCGAGCTGGGGGAGTGGCTTGAACGTGCCGGGGAGGCAGCTCAGGGTGGTGTAACCACAGCACAGAGTCCTTATGCCAACTAGGCTTGTTTGTTATGTTCAATGGCCCCATTGACCGCCGGATAGTAGACTGATACCCGATTGTGGAGGATGCCGCTTTTCTCAAGAAACTCAGCGCTAGCTGCCGATGTGAATTGAGCTCCATTGTCTGTAACGATCTTTTCTGGGTCACCATGTCTACTAAAAACAGAGGTAAGAAACTGTATTACGTCAGTAGTTGTTGCAGTGTGGGAAAAGGCCAACTCGGGTCACTTGGAGTAGTAGTCCCACTTGGAGTAG